>NC_031782.1:16013117-16021286 GCF_001522545.3 Parus major
TTCCCAGTGTTCCCAGTGTTCCCAGTGGCAGGCCAAGAGGCAACAGGCACACACGGAAATACAGGAATTTTCTCTCATGTGAGAAGATTTTATTGGGAAGGGTTGGAGTTCACAGGTGGCCACGATGTTCCCATCCCTGGAGATCCCCAAACTCCAGCTGGATGTGGGAAACCTGCTCTGGGTGACTCTGCCTGTGCAGGGGTTGGAGCAGGTGATCTCCAGGGGTGTTCTCCAAGCTCAGCTGCTCTGGGATTTGGGAATACCAACCTTCTGAGCCCCTGTTTGTGGCTGCCCTCCCCAGGCCCCTGACTGGAGAAAAGCTTTTCCCAGCTTCCCTGTGCTTGGGAATTTATCTGGTACCATCTCAGTATTCCTTGTAGAGAATTGGAGGGCATTTGGAGTGAGGACACGGATCTGTTGCCCTGGATCAGCTGGGGCTGACCTTGCCCTCCCATCTGAGCAGGATGCTCCTTCTCCAGGTGTTTTCCATGCTTTCCTGTGGAAGCATCCATGGAAGTGGAAAAAAACCTCTTCTTCCCACTCAGATCCTTAAAGCAGAGCTCCCAGCTCCTTCCCAAATTAAGCTGATGTCCATTTTGGCAGCAACTTTAATCTCCTGAAACGCTCCTGAGAGGCTGCAGGATCCACCCTGCCCTTCCTCCTCAGCCAGGGCTCCCCAGGAATCAGAACTGAGTTTTTTATTCCCTGCAGGATTTATTCTGGAAGTGCAATCCCTGTTTTCCTGGGAAGTGCTGCCAATGCTGAGCTGTGCCATCCCTAAATCCTGCAGGAACCTGCCCAGGCTCCTCTGAGCACAGCACAGCCCCCAAGGCCCAGGCCCAGCCCTGGGGGATTCATTCCCACACAGGGATCCATTTTACCCCCTTGAAGTGGTCCAAGCTGATTTTTCCTTCCCTTTTCCCGTATTTCCCCCCAATTCTCTGCTGCAGCAGCTCTTTTCCTTGGAAGACTAAGGGTCTTGGAGTTTGGCCTCCCACCAAACTGAGCAACCTAAAGCCAATTAAAAGCAGCTCTTTTCCATGCAGATACACTCAGCTTCAGTTTTATTTATTTATTTTAGGCTTGGCAGCTCATTAATAACAGAGAAAAATATCCCACAACCAAGGAATCAGCAGCACACGGGATGGGGCAGGAAAAGGGAATAAAACCAGACACTTTGGGCCACAGAAATGCAGCATTCCCTGGCAGGCAGCTCAGCAAACTCTTTATTGGGGTCATTTCTCTCCTGATGGAATATTTGCAGCGGGTTTTTTTAGCTCCAGTGTGGCTGGTGATGAGGCAGCCCCGTTAATCACTCGTGCCCCACCATTCCCACGTGTTGCTGTCCCACTGTTTGCCTCAGGAACTGGGAACCCGACTTCCCAGGACTTCCAGCTCCCTTTGTGCATCCCTGGGCAGAAAAACGAGCTCAGGTCGTTACCTGAGGGCCAGGAATGAAAAGGAGTCCAAGGAAAATATTCCAGTGGGGAATGACTGGTTTTTATTTAACACATTACTTTTTCAAATATAAGCTCCAGCTTACTTAAGGCAAAGTTCAAGTTAATATTGATATTTGAAGGAAGCAGCACTTTCCTATTAATCAGCCACCTATTAAATGTCTGTTAGGAGACAAAGCTCCTGGGCTCCCGCTCCAGACACGTTTTCAAATGGTTCAGGCTCACTTTGATCCTTCTTAATGACAGAGAGCAATTAGAAAATGGGTTTAGAAGCTCTTTTTTTTTCACACACAGCTTGCATGGGTGAGGGTTTGTTTGTAATGTTATCAGATGGTATCTCAGTAACATTTCTGGGAAGCCAAAAATGCCCCTCCTTGGCTCATTTTGCAGCAGCCTGGAAATGAAACAGTGGCAAAAGCACGAGGGGCTGCAGGGGAGCAAAGTCCTGAGGGTTCTCCCTCAGCCTGGGATGCAGGAATTGTCCAGCAGGAGCAGGGAAGGAGCTGGGGATGTTGTTCCCTACAGGACCTCGGGCATGGATTGCCGTGGCAACCACATCCCAGGGCAGCAGGGATGGTGGGAAACCCATCTGACACCAAAGCCAGCGTGGAATGGGATCTGACACCACATTCCTGGGGGATCCCACATCCCTGCCCTGCTCCAGGCTGGACATCTGTGCAGGTTTAGATCTGTGGTGCTGGCCGAGGATCAGAGATGGGAAAAAAGGGCTGGAGGAGTCCCAAGGGTGCAGAGCAGCGTGGGCAGCTCAGCCAAGAAGAAAGGTCCACCAGAGGCCACAGCTTCTCTGGGCAAACCCCAACTGTGCTGGACTGGACCCTCCTGCAGGTGCCTCAAGCTCCAGGTGGTCCCCAGGGGCACCTCTGTGGATCGAGGAGTGTCCAGGGTGAAAAACCTCTGGGAGAACTCAGGCACCTGGAGAACTTCACCCTGTTCAGCCCCATCCCCGTCTCCCTCCTCCCCAGCAGGAGACAGGAGCTGCCACCCTTAGAGCACCTCACTGCTGGCAGTTACATCCTAAAAACGACACAGAACAGCCTGGAACTACCCCAGGAAGCCACAGCATCCAATTCCCCCCTTTTCCCTCTCCCACACCTCCAGCTCCACATCTCCTGCCCAGCAAGAGGGGAGCTGGGCTGGTGGCAATGTTTGGGGAGCAGCTGGAAAATAGGAAACCAGGAGGAAATTCTGTGGATCACACGAAGCCCTTCTGTCTCTCTGCTGTTGAGCCCTTCCCAATTTTCCCTCTCTGAAAACGGGAATGTTTCATTCTGCTCCATCTTGGCACCTTTTTAGTCTCAGGTTTCCTGGACTTGCTGTCTGGCTCATTAGGGAGCAGCTAACGAGCTTTCTCTGCCCACAGTGGATGGGTGCAAAATCCGTGACAGATCTCTTGTTTTTCCCAGCACTTCTCAAGGTCTGGGTTTAAATTGGTGTGAACTGATCAGAACACACAAAGGATTTAAATACAAATAAAGTCTCTTTGTTGAGGAGGTCTCAGGGATGCCTGGCCACCCCTCCAAGGGCGATTCCAGGAGTGAAAATGGTCCAGATCCTGCTGAGAAACCCCACAGATCAGGCAGAGAATGGGTAAAAGTCTCCTGCCCTAGAAATCCATTAGGTGCAGCTCCATCTGCTAAAAGTATAGGAATTAAAATCCTGGGAGTCCAAATTCCATCCACACCGAGGCACCTGAATGAGAAATTTGGTTTGCAAAAATAGGGAGCGAGCCAGGGGCTCCCAATGTTCCTGTGCAGCCTCACGGCACAAAAGCTGCTCCTTTCAGCTGGCCAAATTAGCAGAGTGAAGGGAAAATTATGGTTATTAAAGCCCTCTTTTACCTGAAATGCAACCTTTTATTTAGATAACAAAGAGGTTTTTGGATATTATGGGCACTTTCAAGTGTAGCAGTTGGAACAGTGACATCAAGAGCACAATCCCAGCATGAAAAATCAAAATATAGAAGTGACTCCGAGGTCCTCCATGCCCCTCCCAGTGGAATTAATTTAAAACCAGCTCTAATCAATCTGGACCTGACTCAGCTGCCTCTCCCAGTGTGATGGCACAGCTGGGCTGAGAGCTCCACGCTCAAATTCCACAGGCAGGAGAAGGAGATGGGTTGGAAAAATCCAACGTGGCATTTGTCAGAGGGGCCCTCTGGCCTCACCTGCTGCAACAGCAAACGAGGCCCCTGCCAGGTGCAGATTTGCAAGTTTTTGTGTTCCCATCTAAAAAAAGGGGAGCTCTGGGAATGCTTTTGAAGCAATTTTGGTTCACAGCTGCTCTGCTTTGCTTCTTTTTGGGTGGGAAGGACACAGGATTGCAGAATTCACAAAGTCTTCCGGTGCCTTTGGAAAAACAGGGAGGCTGGAGGGGCTGCTGAGCTGAGAAAAATGGTGCAACATCTTCAAAGCCTGCAAAATGAAGGGAAGCAACATCCAGCAACCCAAATGGGTCCTTTTGGCCATGGGGTTGCCACTCTGAGGGCTGGCCAGGCCGTGTGTCCCAAATCCCACACCCCAGGCTGGCTGTGGGGTTTGCAGCCCTTCGGGTCCAATGGGACAATGCCAGGAGCCCTCTGCACCTGCAAACCCAAACATCCCCTGCTTTCATCCCCTCTGCTCCTCTCCAGGCTGGGAATGGTGGGATGGGGCTCTGAGGAATGTCACCAGGCTGGGGACACACCCTCACCAAGGGGTGAATTTGTATTTTAGCCTGAAGTTGTCACCTGAGTTTTTAGGAAACCCAGCCAGGAGGAATTCTCATGCCAGCCTCCAAAAACAGCCTCACAGATGCCCAGACAAAAGGGATTTAAATGGATCCTGCTGCTCCTCATGGAGCTCAGAAGTGTCCAAGTGACAGGGAACGGCCTCAGGCTGGGCCAGGGGAGGCTCAGGGTGGACAGCAGCAGGAATTTCCCCATGGAAAGGGAGCTCAGGGATTGGAACTGCCCAGGGAGGTTTGCAGTGCCCATCCCTGGAGGTGTCCCAGGAAGGGCTGGAGGTGGCACTGAGTGCTCTGGGCTGGGGACAGGGTGGGGATGGGGCACAGCTGGGACTCCATGGGCTGGGAGGGATGTTCCAGCCTCAGTGGTTCCATGATTTTTGTGATCTGTGTCATGAATCCATCTGTCCAGGACGCTGCATCCTCAGGAAGGTCTGGCAGGGGCCGCACGTCCATGGAATCAAAAATTGCAGCAGAGCCCCGGTCACCTGCAGGGATCAGGGCACCAGGGCTGTCCCCAGGACTGAAGGGGCTCCTCTCCCAACAGAGGGGTCTGGAGGGTGCCTCCTCCAGGCTGGCATTCCACACCTCTGGGGCAGGAAGGGACGAGGCCCTGGAAGCTCAGCCCGTGCCTGGGATGGTTCTGGGATCAGGCAGAGCATGGGGGGCTCCTGAGCTCTGCAGCCATCCCACAGGGAATCAGGAACACTAAAATCTCCCTGAGGGGTTTTCCCCTCCCATCTGAGCCTGGGCAGGAGCAAGCCCAGCATCACAAACCTCAGACTGGGAGCTGCACTTTGGAGAAGTGTCCTACAGGAAGGAAAGCATTGGAGACAGGTTCTTGTCAGCAGCACAGGATTATTCCAGCACTGACCCCACAGAAATGGGGGATAGAACCCTCTGGAAATGTGTTTGGTACCAAAAAAAACCCTGTGACGCTCTCAGTCCCCAGCAGCAGGGAGGAGAAGGTCACCCAGGGAACACCACTGCCCTCATCTCCTCATGCCCTTTGCCTCACACCAAAAGCTTTTGGGGAGCTGGAAGTGCCACCTTCCCCCAGTGCCACTCCCTGGAGCTGTAGGAATGGGAAGGAGAGCCCAGGGCTGTGCTGTGGGGCCTCTCCTGGGTGCCACTGCTGGATCCAGGCCCTCCAATCCAGGAGGGAATGAAAGGTCCCTTGTGAAGGTGAGCGAGCGTTTAAGCCTCGTTTAAAGCTGTGTAAGACCTTAAACCCTCGGTGTCACCCAAGGGCTTAAAGGCCTTAAGGCTGCAGTGAGTCCTGAGGCAGAGTTAAAGCAGCTTAAGCCTCTTTCATCCTCCCTGCTCCTTGAAGGGCAGTCCCACAGCATCCCAAGGGCTCCAGCTTCACAGGTCTCCCAAAGCCAGGCTCTCAGGGAGTGGGACTTTCTTCCAGGCTGCCCCAAAGTCTCCTGTTCCATCCTGGCTGGGCTCAGGGCAGGAGGTTTCCCCTTCCTTCCCCAGGTTTAAGACAAAATGTGTCTGGAGCTGGATTTCCCCTTCTCCTCAGCTGTGAGGTGGAAGGAGCAAGTCCTGGGATGCTGCAGGATAAAGGCAGAGTGTTCTCCAGCTGGCACAGCCCCAGAAATCCGGGCTGGACAAGGGCAGGAGAGGCTGGCAGAGAACTCTGCCCTCTGCAAACATCCATGCCCTGACCCACAGAGCTTCTCAGAGCCTACAAAGCCCCGTCCTGTGGCCGACCCTGTGAAGATACTGACTGCACATCCCTGCTTTAAGCCCCTACAGCAACTTAAACTGGCTCTAATGTTAAGCCTTTGGAGTATTTTAAACTGCTTAGGCTGCTCAAAAGGCCGGCTTAATCTTAAACTGCAGAGCAGCTGCTTAAACAGTTTAAGCTGCTCCCAAAGCTGGCAGGAACACGGGGGCTTGAACTGTGCTTAGCCCTGGCTGTTGACTGAAGCCCTGTCACACCCAAAGTGACACCAGAACTGCTCTGAACAGACCTTGCACAATCCAGGGGGGAAAATAAAGGACTTTTTGTCGTCCCTTCGCAGCAGCTCCAGGTGTGCTCATCCTTCCCTCAGCTCCCCAGGGCCAGGGAGGGCTCCAGGCACAGGGCCCCAGCCCAGCTGGGAATTGTCACCTGGTTTCTGTTTGGTCACCTGCAAGTTTTGCAGGGAGAAGAGCTCAGGGGTTGGATTATTCACGGTGCTCTCCTGCACAGCCCAGCAGGAGGGGAGGTTGGCACCTTTGTCTCCCTAAAACGAGGGATTGCTGTCATCTCCACATCCAAACCTTCCCTGACTCGTCTCAGTCCTGTGGATCTCTCCCCCAACAGACTCATTTTTTCCTCACTCTCCCAGAGAAATCCCATAGTTTGTCTGGGGTTTATTAAATATACTCTGATTTTACAATTTATTTGGTTTCTCTCTAATTACACCCATGATGCAGCCAAGGACTTGTGCACTGGCTTGGGAAAAGGAGGGAATTCTCCCTGGTGGCCTGTCCAGGTTTGAGGAAATGGGTAAATGTTGCCCAAAATAAAAATTATATCAGGCTCAGCTGATGCTTTGCCTCATGGATGAGTTCCCTTCATACACTGCTGATGATTTGAGCCTTTCACACATGAAAATCTCAGTTTTCATATCATCATGGTATTAAAAGACACCAAACCCCAAAGAATTACCTTCCCAGTTGTGCCAAGCACTGATGGGAGGCTGTAAAGCCCCACCTTGTGCTGGAATTTTTCCCCTCTGGAATATTTAACATTTATATGCCTGGATGTGGCTGTTGATAGCAGAGACTGCACAAGTTTCAAAGGGATTTGCACCTTTTCCTCCGCCTGTGACTTTGACAAGCTGAGAGGGCACAATCTGTAACTATTTTGACAGATTTATCACTCAGGGAGTTGAAATGGAATGTGCCTGTTGGTTTGTTTCCCTAATGGATGTCATTCCAGGCCTGCTCCTCCTGCTGAGGCTGTCACAGACCTGGAGGGTTCTGTGTGCTCCTGTGGCATTATCCATTTCCTAATAATTCACTGCAATATCACTGCAGGGACATGGAATGGGCTGGGCTGGAAGGGACCTTAAGGATCATTTAGTTCCAAACCCCCAGCCATGGCAGGGACAGCTCCCACCATCCCAGGCTGCCCCAAGCCCATCCAGCCTGGCCATGGGCACTGCCAGGGATCCAGGGGCAGCCCCAGCTGCTCTGGGAAATCCATTCCAGGGCCTCCAACCCTCCCAGGGAGCAATTCCTGCCCAATATCCCATCCAGCCCTGCCCTCTGGCAGTGGGAAGCCATTCCCTGTGTCCTGGCACACAAGAGGGTGGCAGGCCCTGGCACAGGGTGCCCAGAGCAGCTGGGGCTGCCCCTGGATCCCTGGCAGTGCCCAAGGCCAGGCTGGACACTGGGGCTGGGAACACCTGGGATGGAGGGAGGTGTCCCTGCCTAGGATGGGATGGGATGGGATGAGCTTTAGGGTCCTTCCAGCCCAGGCCATTCCATAACTCCATGAGGAACACCAGCTGGCTCTGTCACCCCTGAGCCACCCCCCTGCCAGCAGCACGTCCTTGCCCGGGCCCAGCTCCGGCGTCTGAGCAGCACAGAGACAATGTCCTCCCCTAACTGGGTTAGAGGAGATTGGATTAGCAATTTCTGAGTTAGTAAAAGTCTAAGGATGGCAGATAAAACAAAGTGTGACAGCCTAAGCAGCCCCTGTCAGCGGGGATTGATCACAGCGCTAATGGCCAGCGACAGGCACACATTAATAACACAATAACCCAGCTCGGGATATTGGCACTATCACAACCCTTTAACCCGGCAATAACTCATGGGGAAAATGCTCCCAATGGCAGAGCCAACGTGGCTGTGCTGCTGCTTCCCCCTCCCACCTGCCAGGCAGCTGGAATTCTGGGGGGTCACACCTCTGCCAGGCAGCTGGAATTCTGGGGGGTCACACCTCTGCCAGGCAGCTGGAATTCTGGGG
>NC_031782.1:16022301-16023555 GCF_001522545.3 Parus major
CCTTCCCTTCCCTTCCCTTCCCTTCCCTTCCCTTCCCCCCAGAGAGGTGGAATTCCTGGGGAATGCTGTTGCTGCCCCAGTTTGGCCGGGCCAGGGGTCTGGGATGCCCATGGCTCCTCCATGTCAGCCTTTCCAGTGGGCCCAGCTGTCCTTGGGTTTGGCTCAGACAATCCTGGGTATGTCCCTGTGTGCCAGCCATGGAGGTGTTGGGGAAGGAGAGGGATCAGTGTCCTGCCCTGCTCCCCGTGTTTCCTGCATCCCCTCATCCATCCTTTCCAGGAAAGAGGGGGATTAACCCGCTCCAGCTGTGCCAAAAAATTCAATTTAAAGGCACAGAACCCCTCCAGCTGTTATAAAGGGCATTAATTCCAGCGTGGATTGCCCTGCTCCACCTCCCAATCCATGGCTTAGGTGCTGCTCCGACCTTTCTTTGGAGTGTGACCACTTGTTACCCAAAACATCAGATCAGGGACTATCAAGAGGAAAATCTGGGAGGCTGAGGGTGTTATTTAGGGGTGCAGGGATGTGGCAGCATCCCCGAAAAATGCAACCCCCTCCTCAGCACAGCTCCCTTCAGAAGAGAGGCAAATCCTTTCTTTCCCAAGGGGTTCCTGCCACCTGCCCCTTGTCTTTGGGGCAGGAGGTAGAGCCTAAAACAAATATCCAACAAAAAACCAAAAAAGGTGGAAATGCAAAGTAGCTTTGAAGCTGATTCATTTGGGAGCTGATCCCAGCCAGGCTGGCCGGTGAATCAGAGCCCTGAAAGATTTGCCAAACGGGCACCAGGTGAGGAGCAAGGCCTGGAGAGGCTGGGAGCCAGAAGATCCCGATGATCCCGTCATCCAGCACTTTTCCCACCAAAGCTGCCCCAAAGCGAGGGCTTTGCTGCAGCGTTGCATTCGAGAGCCATGCATCACCAGCGCAAAAGGGAGGGCTCAGCTCGTTGGGCTTAATTAGAATAATGAAGCTGTGAGTGTAATAGGGGGAGGGTGGGAATGCTGCGGCTGTAATTGGCAGGGCTCGGGAAGCGGGAGCTGGCGGCTGGCAGCCATATGGAAGCAGCAAAGTGAGGGGAGTGAGTGACAGCCCGAACCTGTGGCGCTCTCATTAATTCCAACAGCAGAGCCGTGATGGATGTGGCAGCTCCCTGCTGCTCCGCGGCTCCGGAGCCTCGTTCCAGCGAGCTGCTGCCGCTCCTGCTGCAGCCAGGGCTGGGGAACAGAGCAGGGAGAGGGGGAATGTGGAAAGAGAGGG
>NC_031782.1:16024712-16037113 GCF_001522545.3 Parus major
CAAGTCCTGATCCCAGGCTGGCCCCGGCATGTCCAAGGTGTGGGATCCACAGAACCAGCAGGAGTTTGCTGTTGGAATCCCAAATCTGAACAGGACAGACTCTCCCTCTCTCCCATCTTCCAGGATTCACACTGGGATTTTACCCACAGCTCAAACCCCTTCCTTGTTCCATCCCAAAGCTTCTGCCAGGATCCCACAGGAATTACGGCATTCCCAGCACTGCAGAGCCAACTGACCACGCTTTGCTTGATCTTCCTGCAGGGCTTCCACCTTTTCTTCAGCTCCAGCCACATCCAAACAGGGCCAGTCCCTGTGGGATTCCAACCAGAGGCAGCTCCCTCATGGATACGAGGTGGATAATGAGCATTCCACATTCCATGTGTTCCTTGGAGCAGAGAGGACCATCCCTGTGCCCAGGGGGAGGTGTCTGCAGGATCCAACCTGTGGCAGGAAGCTGTGGGAGCAGGGAAGAGTTTGGATCCCATTTCTGAGCACCATTCCTAGGGAAGGGACTGGGAAGTTTTGGCTGGAGCAATCACCCAGGGATGGGCAGGGATGGTTAAGGGAAAATCCTGTGTAATTCCTACTCTAGCTGGCCCAGGAATTGGGAATCTTTTCCATTGGATCAGCCAATTGCAGTTCTCCAGGAGCCAGATTTAATGATCTGAATGTCCTTTTCCATCTTCTGAGGGAAGGGAAAATATCTGGGCAGCTCCACCTCAGAGCTGTTTCTCAGTGGGTGTCTGGGCACAGCATCCAAGTGGTTTTTTCCTCCATGGAGAGAGTCGTGGCTATGGGGAGTTGTGGGACAGACTGGGAGAGCCCTGCCTGTGTCACCATGAGCTGCTGGTTCACCCAGCACTGCCTGAATCCAGATTTCCCTCCCTCCCTCCCTCTGAGGGAAGCAGCTCCCCAGGATGGGGAACGGGGGATGAAGTGCCAGGATGAGAACTCATTTGGGTGAGTCTATCAAGCCTCGTTTGTTTTGCCCTGTTGCCTTCATGAAGGAGTGTTCAAAACGAAGGATTGAGCGTGTGCAGAGACAAAACTCCAGCTTTCCCCTCTCCAGATGCTCCCAGAGGGGAGAAGCCGAGGTGATTCCTCGCTCCAGGGCTGGCTCCCACACCCTGCAAAGCTAACGGGGAAAAGTGGATCTCTGAAAGCATGAGGCTGCTCCACTCATTTGAAGCAAAAAAAGCAAAATGGAGAAGGAAAAATTGGGTTTTATTGCAGAGTTCCAGGCACAGAGTTCCTCCAGCAGGAAATCAAGGAGCAGTCAGAGCGCCTGGGAGCTTTGTAGCCTGTACAGTCATTTTTCAGTAGATATTCATGCTGGAGACCATCAGGTAGAGGATCCCAGAATAACAAATCTCCTTTGCAGACTCCACAGTGAGGAGGAGGTTTCTCAGCAACTGGTGCCTCCCACACTGAGGCTGCAGCTCTTCCCGGAGTGGGCCGAGGCTTTTCCTCCTCAGGATGCTGAGATGTGCTCCATGATCCCTCCTCAGTGTCCCTGTCCAATCTGGGCATGCCAAATGGCAATGGTGCCTTGGGAATGCTGAGCTGGAGCAGAGGCTGCACAGAGCTCAGGATAAAGCAGGGATTTACTGGAAGCCCTTAAAGGACACACCTTGGGCACTACAAGAGCCCGGCCAGGGCTGCACCCACGATGGACCAAAAATGGTCACAAAATGCACAACTGCTCTCGAAGGCTCACATTTTGATCAGTTTTGGTCCATCTGCATATCGGGGTGAATTGTCCAGTCCCAGCTTCAGGTTATGGAGTCCCACCCTTCTTGTTTTGTCTCTCCAGCCCAGCGCTGTTTCTGCTTTGGGGGCTGGAACTTGTAACGATTGTCCTTGGTAGCAAGCTGGAAGGGGAATTGTTTTGTCTGCCTGCTCTGTGCAGAGAGCTCACTGACACTCAATATGAAGCTCAGAGCTACAGCCCTAGGCTGGGCAGAATATGAGAAATATAAAAAATAAAATTTAAGGCATCAGCAAGGGCCATGACCAAACCACAGGAAAGCACAGAGGAGGTGCCAGACTGACCTTGCTGAGGGGGAGCCACAAAGCCACAGCAGGGCACTCAAATTCCTGCTGAGTTTGGGTGGAGCATCAATCCCCACCAGCTTGTTCCTCAATAAATGGGTGATCCCAGTGTCACCTCTGAGCTGGGGACAGCTCAGGCTGCTCTCAGGCTGTGCCTGTGCAGTTGTGTCAGGGCAGCAATTCCCAATCCTCTGGGATCTATCCTTGGAGCGAGGGATGTGCCGTGTCCAGCCCGGCCACGGTGACCCCAGCGGGGTCTGAGCTTGTCCAGGAGCTCAGGAGCTCCCAGCTGGAGATGCAGGAGGTGCTGGAGCCTCAGGCCGAGGGAAAGCATGACACAAACCCCTGGGCTGAGCAGCTCCAGCAGAAAGCAGCTCTGATCCTGGACAGGAGCTTTGCTTTGGAAGAGCAGCAAAGAAATTAATTAGAAGGATGTGCCAGCAGTCAAACACAGCAACCCTGTCAGCTTTTCCCACACATTTCCCTTCCTAAAGGTGTTTCCAGGGGCTGAAATGTGGAATTAAGCTGGCTGTGAGGCTGCGGTGCTGTTTCCAAGGCTCTGTCTCCGCAGCTCTGCAGAGCCAACCTGTCTTGGAGCTGCTGGAGCTGAGCAGATGAGAGGAGTGCTGCTGCCTCGCTCTCTGGAGCTTCACAGGTCCTGCATGGGTGGTAGACAGCAGAAGGCAGCATTTGTTGAGTAGTCAGGAGGAGAGAAATGACTACATGGTGGCCCCTGATCTGTCCTCTGTGGCCATCGCAGCGTGCAGAGGGATGGGAGCGGGGATGTGCAGGGAAAGGCTGGCTGGTGGTGGCTGCGGTGCTCTGAGCTCCCTCTCTGAGGCTGGAGGGGATCTGAGGACTCGTGGGCAGGGGGCAAAGAGCCCACCACTCATGGTGGCCACCAGAGGAATGAGACAGAACACTGTGAGGGTGTCCCCAGCATCCCAGGGGACAAGGCCCACGGGTCTGGGGGTGTCTCCCGAGTGGCTGCAGGCTTGGAATGTGCCTAAGGGTGAGAGGGAACGGCCTCAGGCTGGGCCAGGGGAGGCTCAGGGTGGGCAGCAGCAGGAATTTCCCCATGGAAAGGGAGCTCAGGGATTGGAACTGCCCAGGGAGGTTTGCAGTGCCCATCCCTGGAGGTGTCCCAGGAAGGGCTGGAGGTGGCACTGAGTGCTCTGGGCTGGGGACAGGGTGGGGATTTGATGATCCTGGAAATGTTTTCCACCCTCGGTGATCCTGACTCTCTGAGGGGGATCAGATGTGGTGGCCAAGCTCAGCCCCCTCTGTTTGGGGCTGGGGATGGGCAGGGGGAGGCAGCAGTGCCTCCAAACCCTCACTAGAGCTGCTGGGTGCCAGTGCTGAGCTGAGGACTGGACTCCTCCCTCACCTTTTCCATCCTGCTTTGCCACAAAATGGATGGAGAAGCAGCTCCTGGGCTGCAGCTGCCACCAGCAAAACAGAGCAGCTCCTGAAGTGCTGCTGGAACTCCCAGGTGAATTCCCTGCTCCCATCCCTGTGCATCCATGGAGTGAAACACTTCCCTGGCAATCCATGCCCCCAGCTCCTGCTCCAAAGTGTCCCGTGCCAGAGGCTGAGCGCACACAGGCTGCAGGCAGGGGAGGCAGCACCTGGCAGGAATTCAGCCTGCACAGGATTGGGATACCAGAACAGGCTGAAGCACCCAGGGGTCCTGTCCGTGGTGCCAGAAAATCCTGGATCCATGGGAATTCTTCACAAGGACACCTTCCTCTGACAAAATGTTGTCACCTGCCCAATGTGACCAGGAGGCCACCTGCCCCCACTGGCACTGTGTGATCATTTTCCATTTTCCACCATGCTGCTGAACATCCTTCTCCTTCTCCCCACCATTTCTGCCCAGAACAGTGACATTTTTCCTGCTTTGAGGGCTTCCATACCCAGATGTTCAGAGCTGCTGGTGCCTTTGCTGCAGCATAGCTGAGAAAAGCTCCGAGAAGGGTCATGCTGGGCTCCAGAGCTGATCAGGAAGCTTGGATTGGAGTTTCCAGGGTGGGCCAGGCCAAGAAATCTCCATCCTACTAAACCCAAGCAGGGCAACCATCACCACCTGCCTGAGCCTCTCCCAGCATTTCCTTCAGGCTCAGCATCTCACAGTGCTGTGATCATCTCTTCTGCAGGCACTGAAGGGTTTATTTTCACTTTAAAGCTCTCCTCTGCTCAGTCTGGGGCTTTATGAACCTCCCTCACTGTGCTGGATAACTCCGTGCTCCCAGCCCCGTCTGCCTGCTCGGCCGGCCCTGCTCCCTGGGTGGATCCATGTCAGGGTGAATTTGGGAATGGGGACACTCCCCTCAGCCAGGAGCTGCTGGATGATCCCTCTGGGGCTTCCTGACATTCCTGATCCTGACCTGGGAATGTTTTGACTGCAAACAAGGCAGGTGATGTGGATCTGCTTCTTAATCACATCAGACTCCTCAGGTTTCCGAGGCGAGCGCTCGTAAGTTCAAAATTCCTGTCTGAAACACATGCTGCTGCATCTTTGTGTGGAAAACATTCCTGTTGGCAGGCTCTGCAGGAGTGCTTGGAGAGAACAAATATCAAAGTGTGACAAGCAGGGCTGATTACAAATAGCAGGAACATTTGCAGAGCACTGCAGAGCCAGGCCCACACAAGAGGCTCCTCAGAAGCAGAGCCCGGATGCTCCCCAGGGATTGTCCGGCTCCTGGAGTTGCTATCCATGAGCTGGCTCTCCAAAGGCAGGGGAAATCCCCTCAGAGAAAGGGATGGGGTAGAAATATGCACCAGCAAATATTAGTGGGAAGCAGAATTTGGGTCTCACTGCAGCTTCACAGAGGAAAGGATGTGCAGAATTTGTTCTTGTGCTGCCTTTTTAAACCCAGAACAGGCTCCTTTTTCCATCAGGGCTGCAGAACCTGCTCCAGGACTGCAATTCCCACCTCAAAACACCACAGCTTGTTCCTACAACAAAACAACCTCGCTCTTGGTCGTGGTTCTGGCCACGTTTGCACTCTGAGGTTTGATATCTCTGCAGAGTGTTTGCATCCATGATGGTATTTGTGAAGAGCGTGGTCTTCCTTGCATCCATTTCTGGGATGGTTTCATGGGAATGGTGAGGTAATCCAGAGAATTTCTCCCTGGATGTCAGGGATTCAGTAGTGATGCAGTCCCAGCACCCCAGCCTGCTGGCAGCCGGCGTTCTCAGATATCAAATCAACGTTCATGGACAATTTTCAGGGTCTGCATTGTGCCATCTGTCAGAGCAGCACTGGGAGGTTTTAATTATGGTTTACACTCTGTCTTCAAGCACCTGGATTCGTTTTTTCCTCCTGTCAATTATTGATGGGGATTTGCTAAAAAGTGCTTTAATTCCACTTTGTGCTCTTCCCCTGCAGCAGCTGGGCCAGAACAGAGATGGGAGGAGGTCAAAGTGTGCAAGAGGTGAGGACACTTCTTGCACAGCCACTTCCTGGCGTGGGGGCCAACTCCATGACCATTCCCAGGTTTATCTTTGGAATAATTTTCTGAGGAACTTATTTGGGTGAATGATTTGTGAGGGAAAAGGGATCAGAGCAGCTTCCCAAGGAGGAGGGAGATCTGGATGGGGAATTCTGCCCCTGTGCTCAGGTGAGACCCCACCTGCAGAGCTGCCCCAGCCCCGGGCCCAGCACAGGGAGCACCTGGAGCTGCTGGAGCCAGGCCAGAGGAGGCTCCAGGATGAGCAGAGGGATGGAGCAGCTCTGCTGGGAGGAAAGGCTGCCACAGCTGGCAATGTTCACCTGCAGAGGAGAAGCTTTGGGGTGAGCTCAGTGTGGCCTTGCAGGGCCTGCAGGAGCTGCAGGAAACATGGAGAGAGAGAATTCCCAAGGGCTGGAGGGACAGGACCCAGGGAATGGCAGAGTTGGATGGGATATTGGGCAGGAATTGTTCCCTGGCAGGGTGGGCAGGCCCTGGCACAGGATGCCCAGAGCAGCTGGGGCTGCCCCTGGATCCCTGGCAGTGCCCAAGGCCAGGCTGGATGGGGCTTGGAGCAGCCTGGGATGGTGGGAGGTGTCCCTGCCATGGCTGGGGTGGGATGGGATGGGCTTTAAGGTCCCTTCCAATCCAAACCATGTTGGGGTTCCATGAAATCCCCCCTGAGCTGGTGACTGCTGTCCCCAGGCTGTGCCAGTTGATGGAGCACGGAAATCTCAGTGTGGGGGTGTCAGGGCTCACACAGAACCCGCTGAACCTTCCAGAGACTCCTCCAAACCCAAAACGCAGCTCTGGAATGCAGCATCCCATGCCCAGCACCCTGCAGGGCTCCAGGAGCCAAGGTGTGGCCTCCACCACTCCCAGAAAAACCCAATCCATCTGATTTTGTGGAGCAGCCACTCGGGTCTCTCCAATGGAAGCGGTGCCCGTGGAACAATGAGGGCACAGCCCCAAAAGGGGTGGGAGCAGCGAGCTGCCAGCTCTCCCTGCATCCACGAGCCCGCAGCTTCCAGGAGGAATCACTTGCCAATACATATGGTGTTGTGTGGATGGGAAATGTCACGGAACATAACGTCCTGATATGTTTAAAAATAAATCGCTGGGACGGCTGAAAAAATAAATGACTGAAGGGAGGGGACTTGTGGCGGCTTCTGCTGGGGATTAATTTTGTCGTTTGGTTTGGGGAGAGCTCGATTCAGGTGTCAAAGTCAGTGTTGGTTTGATAAACTGGGGGGTTTGGCTCTGTCTCCGAGGAGTGCTGGGGAACGAGGTCAGTTTCTTAATTAATTTATGCAAATTGCTGCTTCCTTCTCCTCTGTCTGAACGTTAGTGACACCTGTCTTATCTCCTCACAGCTAATTGCAGGTACCAAACAGGGAAGCGTGGGCAGGACTTTGGGAACGGCACCAGCAGGAGCCGTGGAACTTCCAAAATCAGCCCAGAAAGCTGAAAAATTATCTTAATGATTACTGATTATTGATTATTATTTAGACATAAAGCATTGATCAGAGCCGTCACTGGGCTCCCACGCCGTGCATGGAGCAGGAATATCCTCGCAGGAGCCTGGAGCATCAGGATGAGCTCCTGGCTTGGGAAATCCACCCCAAATCCCCTTCCTGGGTTTCCTCCATGTCCCTCTGCCTCCCTGCTCTGTGTGATCCTCCCAAATCCAGAATTTGCTTCCCAAGGGAGTTGGACCTTTGAGGTCTCTTCTCAGGCAAACCATTCCATGGTTCTGTGACTCCAGCTTCCCTGAGCCTCCCTGTGCGGTGGGAGCTGTTCCTGCTCACTGGGATGGGCTGGATGGCTTGAAAGGTTCCTCCCAACCAAATTATCCTGGGATTTTTCCACAGAACTGGGCTGTAAATTAATGGATTCAATAATACAGACCAAGGAGCTGGAAGAGGATCTCCAGACTCCAGGAATTGCGTTTGGGAGAGGACAGAGAGAAGGACAGGGTGCCATGGGATGGGCAGGTGGGTTCCAGCCTGAGAAATAATAATCATTTTAAAATTTTATAATATTTTTAAATAGTGCAAATTCCTTCCCCAGGGGGATGGGAATAGAGAAAATGGGCTGGGAAAAGACTGTGGTCACTGCCATGGGAATGGTGCACCCCAAAGTTTCTCCATCCCCTATTTATGGGTTATTTGGGGAAAATTAAATCTTCAAGATTCCAAAAACATCCCCCCTGCATTCATTTTATTGTTAACACCCCACGTGGCTTTATTAATTTTATTTTTTAAAGATTTTCCTCTGGTTTTGATGAAGGCACAAGGAAGAAACCAAAGCTGGGACAGAAGGAAAAAATCCCAGCAGAGGGAAGGGAGCTGAGGGAATGTTGGTGCAGCCACATCAAGGCACCAGCTTGGTCTGAATGCAAATTTTTGAGGTTTTCTGATCATTTCATTGCCCAAACAGGATAAACTGGACCAGCTCAAGCTGTGACCATACAGATATCCCAGAAAAATCCTATTTTCCTGGTGGAAGATGCTCCAGAACCAGCCAGCACATGACGAGTGCCTATTTCCAGGCATATATTTATCCTTATTTCCAGGATAATTTATCACAATTCCCTTTGGATCCTTTGTTTCTTCTGTGAGAGATTAAAAACACAGGTTTCATTTAATAAAAAAACCCCACATTATTTGGGCCCAAAATTGCAGGGTTCTGCACAAAAAAAATAAAAATCCAGATTTTAAAACAGTTCTAGGTTGTTTGTGTGGGGTTTTGTGGTGTTTTTTTCTGAAGAAAACCTGTTTTGTTCAAAACCCCAAAGCCTCCAGCATTATATCCAAGAGGTCCTTCATGTTTTATTCCCTTCTTTCTTCATTTTTTTTAAGAAGTATTTGAAAATTTGGCTGGGGTGAAAAAAGCAGAATCACCTTCACGTCTGTCTGCCATGAAAGTTCCTTTTCCTGGCAAAATCCAGCCCGGATTTGATGAAGCAACACCTCCTTGGGGGAGCAGCGTGATCCAGCCTGGTCCCAGTGGGAGATCTGAGGTGGGACTGGAGGCTGGGACGCTCCTGCAGGATTCCCACCTTTCCAGGGCTTCCTGATCCGTGCAGGAAATGGAGGTGCCTTTCCCTAAGGAAACAGCGGGAATTGTTCCGAGTCGCGCTCCTGCCTCCATCCTCTCCAGCCACGGCGTTCCCGCCTCTCCCGACCTTCAGGTTCCTCACAAAGTCCAGCCTGGGGACGGGAATGGGGATGAGGATGGGGACAAGGACAAGGATGGGAATTAGGATGGGGATGAGGATGAGGACGAGGATGGGGATGGGGACAAGGACAAGGATGAGGATGGGGATGGGGAGGGGGATGAGGATGAGGATGAGGATGGGGATGAGGATGAGGATGGGGATGGGGATGAGGATGAGGATGGGGATGGGGACAAGGACAAGGATGGGGATGAGGAGGGGGATGAGGATGAGGAGGGGGCACACGGGATGCAGCTTAGGGAGGTGTCCTTGGCACTTTGGGCTCCGTGATGGCTGTGGAGCCCGCAGTGTCACTGTCCCCATGGTCAGTCTGGGGACAGGGCTGTCCTGAGGGCCAGCAGTGCCCAGTGCTGCATGCAGGCGCTCCCACGGGCGGCTGGAGAGCTGCTGGAGATGTCCTGGTGTCCAGCTCCAGCTCCAGCATCCCGTCTGTCTCTTCCATCCAAACCTCCCACGTGCCCAGGGCTTTTCCACAGGCTCTGGAGCTCCAGCCAGGGGACAGTGCAGGCCCCAGACAGCCGGACTGCACCTCGCAGCTGCCTCATCCCTGAGCAATTCCAGCCGGGATGAGCCCAGAGCAGCCTCTGGCGCTGCCCGAGCACGGGAGCGAAGCGCCTTCTCCCGAAATAACTCCCAGCACCGCGCCGCTGGCGGATCCTCCCTCCCTCCCGGGATGTGCGGAGGGGCTCAGCACCCCAAACTCGGCAGGGAATTCGGTGCTCGAGCAAAGTGTGAGACTGTGGGAAGCGTCTGGAGCGGCGGCAGCTCCGCTGTGCCAGCCTGGCAGCAGCTGCCACCGCCCGTATGGCTCTGCCCACATGCACCCCCTCTGCGGTGCCTCCCGAATGTGCAATATCAACATTGCGGGAGCAGAGGATTTCTGCATGTCATTATCCCAAGGTTTATTTGAATAAAAGGCTCCGACGCGCGGCTCCGGCGGAGTCTCGCAGCTCGGCTCGGAGATGCCGACAGACAGCGGGAGCACAGACACAGCCAGGGCTGTGTTTGCTTCGCGGAGTGCTGCTAAAACATGTTGCCATCGAGATTCCCAAGCCCCGCGTTTCTAAAATATTCATCGCCACAGCCCAGATTCCCTCCCAAGGAGCAGAAACGCAGGCAGAGAGGAGAATCTATCTGGCATCCCCTTGTGGCTTCGCTTCTCCCTGCTGCGATGGGGGAGCAGGAGCACAGCCCAAGGAGAGCCTGGATCTCGGTGGATTGCTGCCAGGCCTCGTGGCAGACACGAGAGTGCCCTCAGGTCGTTATCCCCTCAATACCTGCACCACAGAACCCGGGAAGAGGCATCAGTGCTGAGGGATCCATAAAAACGGGATGAGGGATCAATAAAAAGGGGTTTGTGAGGAATCAGTGCTGAGGAATCCATAAAAACAGGATAAGGAAACAGTGATGAGGAATCCATAAAAAGGGGATAAGGAATCAGTGCTGAGGGATCCATAAAAAGGGGTCTGTAAAGAACAGCCACACAAGTTGCAATGAGGAAGAGCCACCAGTGTGGGCAGAGCCCCTTGGTGACACCTCAGAGTCACCTGGGCACCTTCAGAGGTGTCTGAGCTGTGTCCAGGGGCAGGATGGACGCGCAGGAGAAGCTCTCCAGCGTGGACCTGCTGTTCCTGAGGTCAGGAATTCCATCCCCTGCACTGCAAAGGGCTCTGCTGCCCTTTGGGATCTCATCCAGTGCCCCACTGCTGTCACAGGGAGATGTCACCATCATGGTGGCTTTGAGTAGGAAAAATACACACTCTCTGTCCTGACCTAGTCAGGTGTGATTGTCCCTGAGATTCCCGAAGGTCCTGGTCACAAACGCCGCCTTTTGGAGACTCCACGTGCAGAGCACTGCCCCGAGCAGCAGCAGCCGCTCCTGGTTTATGACCTGGTTTAGGGGCAGGGGTCCCGTTTCGAAGGGCCGGGGAATGTTCGGAGACAGCTTCAGCAGCAGCCCCATGGAAAGGCAGAGCTCAGGAGGTGCCCCAGGGCTCCAAACTGCGCCTCCCAATTGCCAAGTGCGGGTGCTCTTCCCAGCCAGCTCTCCCGGCAGCCTGCAGCCCAAACCATCGCCTTTGAGGGTCGAATTTCATTAAGGAGGGCGGGATGCTCGGAAGACACAGAGCGTTTGTCTCTGGTTATTGTCCGGGTGATTTACATAATGGATTAGCACAGATTAGCCCGGCACTGGGAGAGGCACCGGCTCGCTTTGCATGCTCCACAGGCGAAGGATTCCGGCTGGAAATGGGATGATCTAATAACAGGGATAATTGCTGCTTTATGGACTATAAGTGCTGCCATGTCAGGGGCTCGTCCGCCTCGACAGCGAGGCCATTGTACAAATATAAATCCCCCGGTCACCCCACAGCTCGCAGTGACAGCGAGCGGCCCCACGGTGACTTCCACGGGGACACCGAACACCTGCACCGCGAGATACCGGCAGCGAATTAATTGATCCAACCCCTTAAAGCTGCTTTAACAGGATCCCCCAGTGTTAATATTCCCGCTTTCCCACCCCAGAGCGAGGGGAAACTGAGGCAGGAGCGGTTTCCCTGTGCGCAGGGTGGAGGGTGGGGTTCCCTTATCATCCCCCCCAATCTCGGTGCTTTTATCTCTGATTCCCTGAGGGTAAATGCAGGGCTCGACAATTAATTTCTGCCGGGTGCTTTGCACTGCTCAGGAGCCAGCCGAGCCCATACTGTGAATATTACAAAGCTTTTTAGAACAGGAGAGCTTGGCAATTGCGACAGCACTTTTGAATCATTCATAATTTTGCACAGGGGCAACTTCTGTAGGTGTCTCGTTTCCTCTATGTTCATAATGTTTTAGGACTAAAAATAACAAGGAATTGCTGTTCGAAGTGTGAGCGAGGAATTAGAATTGCCAAGGAACTCAGGAGTCAAACCGTACCGGAGGACATGAGAGCCTCCCCACAGCCCCAGCTCCAAACCCAATTAATCCCGGGTTAGGCCCAGGGAAAACGTGTGGCTGGAAAGATTGGGAAACAGCTCCCACCTCCCAGCCAAGCCAAATGCAGATGAGTGAGGAGAAGGGGATTTTTGGGGAAATTGGCTGGAGCTCCTTTGAGCCCGCAGGCACCACGGTGCTGAGGCCAGCTGAGCACCTGGGTCAGATCCCTCTAAAGTCCTCGGGAGGAGAGAGAAGCTTTGGGACAGCAGGGCTGTGCTCCTGATCCTGATGGGAGTCTCCTGCCTCCACCTGAGGCTGCTCCCTTGGCTTGGGGAAAAACCCTGGAAAGGTTGAAATGTCTCCTGTGGATGTTGGATCCCTTCCTGCAGAGGGGCTTTGCTGGAGCTGCCTGGGACATTCTGGGGTGATGGAGCTGGGATGGGGCTGCACGAGGAGCAGGGACACTGCAGGCACAGAGGCACCAAAGCTTTGGGACAGCACAGACAGAGCAGGGAGAGCTGGGAATGGGGAAATCCTTGTGGTGGCACAGGAAAACCAACCCAGCCCAGGGCTGGTCCCGCAGCAGGGAGGGGGATTCTGCCCCTGTGCTCAGGTGAGACCCCACCTGCAGAGCTGCCCCAGCCCCGGGCCCAGCACAGGGAGCACCTGGAGCTGCTGGAGCCAGGCCAGAGGAGGCTCCAGGATGAGCAGAGGGATGGAGCAGCTCTGCTGGGAGGAAAGGCTG
>NC_031782.1:16037298-16040518 GCF_001522545.3 Parus major
TCCCTGGCAGGGTGGGCAGGCCCTGGCACAGGGTGCCCAGAGCAGCTGGGGCTGCCCCTGGATCCCTGGCAGTGCCCAAGGCCAGGCTGGATGGGGTTTGGAACAGCCTGGGATGGTGGGAGCTGTCCCTGCCATGGCAGGAGTTGGAATGGGATGGGCTTTAAGGTCCCTTCCAACCCAAACCATTCTGGGATTCTCTGATCAGGATTGCTGTGGGCTGAGCTGCCCTCAGACCCCTCCTGCTGTCCTGGTTGCCTCAGAGGAGCAGCTGACCCT
Source organism: Parus major (assembly GCF_001522545.3). Taxonomy (NCBI): domain Eukaryota; kingdom Metazoa; phylum Chordata; class Aves; order Passeriformes; family Paridae; genus Parus; species Parus major. The sequence continues at coordinate 16,037,575 of NC_031782.1, forward strand.
CCCAACGGGTGGGGTTGTTGTCCTAAAGCCCCCTCTGACCCCCTTGGGCTTGGGATCCCCTCAGATCACTTTCCAAGAGGTCACTGCTGAGATCCTTCCCTGCCTTTCCCAGCTCCCCTGAGCCCTCCTCCATAGCAGGGGTCTGCTCCAAGCCCTTGCCTGATGATTTCTGTGCTGAGCTCTCCTCTGAGCCGAGGGAATGAGGAGAATTCACATCCTGGAAGTTTCAGCCTCTTCTTTCAGAATTAATTTTGCAAGCTCCTCCTTGGCCCGAGCTCTCTGCGGGCTCAGGCAGAACAGGGCCAGCGAGAGGGGAAAGTCATGTTGCTGGTTAAATCTCCAAAGCAAAAATAATCCATTTTAATGAAGGTTCACAATCTGCAATGAATGTGAAACAATGTTGTCAGCTAAGCTGTTGCATTATTCACTTTTATTTGTACAAGGTCCTTCCATTAATATTTGACTACAAGAGAATGCAATTAAAAATTTTCTACTTGAATAAACCTCTCACCACGGTGTTGGTTAAAGGATAAAGCCCCTTTACGGTGGTGGAGAGGGGAATTTAGCACACTGGCACGTGGGTCACACACCAACTCTCATCCTCCTGCACCCCAGGTTTTGTTCCCTGCTCTCATTTTCTGCCGTGTCTTCCCTTCAATCCTCGCCCCACATCAGCTCCTCTGGGCTCCCCTGCTCCCTTCCCTGGCATTTGGAGGATCCCAACACAATCATTTCCTTCAGAGCAGAGCCAAGGCAGGCAGGGAGGGTGGGGAAGGGGGATGTGCAGGCAGGTGGGAAGCACCCCCAATCCACAATTCCCAGAATTTTCAGGCTGAGGCAGAGCCCCATTTTCCCGGGAAGGAGTGGGGCTTTGCCTTCGTGTCCAGGGGTGCTTGCTGGCAGGGAGAGATGATTTATTATTTAAATTTTGGCATGCATGGCTGGGCACTGAATTAGTTGTAATCTCCCAGGATGGGAGGAAAAAAACTTCTAGGATCAGGGAAGAGAGTTCAGACACGAGCTCAGCTCGTCACAAAAGGGAAGATGTTGGGGACAGGGGACACGAGGATGATATGCAAAGCATGGAGTCACATATCAAAGGATTAGGCACAAATTCCCTTCCCAGAGCATCCAAGAACAAAGAGGCTGCAGTGAAAATAAAGCCACGGAGTTTAGGTGTGCACAGAAGGTTGAAGTGTGGCCAGGTTTGCACGGATTGGAGGCAGGGAAGAGAACAATCCACAAGCTTGGAACTGTTGGGCACCTTTGGGAGATCCTTCAGGGAGCTGGGAAGTGCCAGCAGGAGCTGGAGATTCCATCCTGTGCTGCTTCACCTCCTGGAGAATCCCACACTCTTTTTGTGGGAAGTTTGGGAGCCTGGAGGGCAGAGCTGGATGGGATAGAAGGAGAAAATCTGTGCGGATATGTGGAAAAGGAGCCTCTGGCCTCAATAAATGAAATCTAGGAAAGGTTTGGAGCCTCTTTGGAGGAGAAATTTGGGGGGTGAGGGGGCCAGCATTGGGGCAGGGAGATGGCCAGAGAACGTAGGAGTGTCTCCAGGAGCAGGGGAATAACCTTGGAGAGTGACTTTAGAGGAAAAGGACCCTCAGGAGAGTTTCCACCTCCCCAGGGATCTCCACTGAAGCAGAGGAGAAACCAGAGATGATTTTGGGGAATAAACACTCTGGCTCAGCTGATGCAGGTCCAGCATCCTGTAGATCACCTTTGGTTTTCTGGGAGAAGCTCTGCCAGGGCACACAGATCCAGAGATCCAATCCCATCCCACTGCAAACCTTGGGAATTCCACACCCTCACCATTGAACCCCACCCAGGAGCATTTGCACATCTACATCTCTTTAATGGTTGGGTTTGACGGTCTTAAAGGTCTTTTCCAACCCGGACAACCGGGATCTGTCTCCTTTTGGGACCAAGCAGGACCTGCTGCTGTGCCATAAAATCCAGAAAAGCTGCCAGCACTCTCCTCCTCTTCCCAGGATGAACATTTTCCCGTTTCTGGGACAACCACAGGAGATCTCCTGCCCTCCATCGCTGAGGCTGGAGCAGCCCATCCTCAGGGATCCCAGGGAACACAACATCCAACCAGCAGCAACTGCAAGGAGGATTCAGGGAATATTCTGTGGATTATCCTTCTCTTCCCTTCTCTCCTGCTGGGCTCTTCCAGGGCTCCTTGTGAGAAGGTGGCAGCGGCATCCAGAGCTCCAGAGAAGCCTCTGGCACCGTCTCCAGGCTCTCCTGAGGGGCCCTGGCTGCACCCCTGGAGATTTCACATCCCACAGCTGCTGCTCCAAGGGGGGATGGCTCATCCAGGCCTCAGGAATCTGCCCATGGAATGCTGAGCAGCACCTAAAGCAAGGCCTGGGAGCACAGAGAGAGGAACCTTCAGACCTTCAATTCACCACGCTTCAGCTCCTCCCAGATAAAAGAAGGATTAGGAAGCCCATTCATCCTCGGGAATGCTGTGGAAAATCAGCCATTGTTTGTGTCCCATCAATGTTATCTGGGCCAGGGAGATGAATAATTCCATGCCCAGCAGCAGATTTGTACAGTGAGGAGTGCAGGAGACAGGGCCCATCCCAAACAATCAGGCTGGAGAGGGATGCTGAGGGATGGTTCATGGAATGTGTGCCAGGATTCCAGCCCAGGCCAGGCTGGGGCTCCCAGGAGCTCTCCCAGGAGGAATGGAGTCCATCCCAATCCCAAAGCATTCCCAGAGAATCATGGACTGGTTTGGAGAGGAATTGTTCCTAAAAATCACCCATTTCCACCCCCTGCCATGTCAGGGACACCTCCCACCATCCCAGGCTGCTCCAAACCCCATCCAGCCTGGGCTTGGGCACTGCCAGGGATCCAGGGGCAGCCCCAGCTGCTCTGGGCACCCTGTGCCAGGGCCTGCCCACCCTGCCAGGGAACAATTCCTGCCCAA
>NC_031782.1:16040908-16043075 GCF_001522545.3 Parus major
GGCTGGGCCAGGGGAGGCTCAGGGTGGACAGCAGCAGGAATTTCCCCATGGAAAGGGAGCTCAGGGATTGGAACTGCCCAGGGAGGTTTGCAGTGCCCATCCCTGGAGGTGTCCCAGGAAGGGCTGGAGGTGGCACTGAGTGCTCTGGGCTGGGGACAGGGTGGGGATGGGACACAGCTGGGACACCGTGATCCTGGGTGGGCTTTTCCAACTTCAGTGGTCCTGGGATTCTGTGAACTACTTTCCTTTCATCCAAACCCCTCCCTCATTACAGGAGCAGAGATGTGAGGACACCTCAGAGGCAGAACCCAGAAAATTCCAAGCAGCTGGAAAAGGCAGTGGCTGGACAGGAACCGGCCGCTCCTCCTGTCCCACCCCCAGAGCTGCTGGGAAAGCCTAGAGGTGCTAAAATCTGGTTATTGAGCGATCCGGGAGTGCTGCACTGCTGCTCACGGAGATTTATCCCCCATCTGTGCTTGTTTTCATTCCACCGGCACACCTAATAAATATCCCCTTTTAAAGCAAAGCACCTCCATTTACAAACCTGTTAGCAGAGCTCTGGCATTTCCCAAGGATTTTGCCTCCAACATCCCCGCCTGGAAGGCCACGTGTTAATCCCCTGAACTCCCTGGGATTTCTCAAACTGGAGGTCCCTCGAGTTTTCTCCTCTGTTAAAAAACAGATAATCCAAAATCTTCCAGATGCCCACGCAGGTGAGAGCCAATAATCCTGGGAATTTGAGAGAGCGATTACAAACTAAAATTCCCGTTTTAGACGAGCACGTCAAGGCTCAGAAACATTTGCTGTGCACGTAGAGAAGGGGGGAAAAAAAAATTAAAAAAATAAATAAATTAAAAATCACCAAATCCCAAAGCCCTGCGAGGCAGTAAGTAAAGTTTGGCAACTTCCAAATGCATTCCCTGTTGTTCCAAGCTGTTCCCTGTGGCTCCCCAGAGGGCTGGTCCATAAAGGATAACAACCTTTGCCTGCTGGGAGCTATTAGCTTAAATGGGAGCGGGCTGCTGCAGCATTTAAGGCTGATTAGAATGGTGTCATTGGATTTGTATGCACTGGGATCCATGCAGATGGATTTCACAAAAATTCCGAGAAATTACATCCAGGAAAGGGAGTTAAAGGGATGTCTCGGTGCGTGGCAAGCGCTCGCTCGCTCGGCTGACTGAAATTGCAAATAGAGGAGCGAGGGGGGGAAAAGAAAGAAAAATAAAATCACAAGGAAGTTAAAATGAGGCTGGGGAATTTAGGAACGGAATTCCAGGCTCTGGGATCTGCTGGGATGGGCAGATGGATTAGGGGTCAAAATGGCCACATATCTCTTCCTCATTTTTGCATTAAATTCAAATTCTTTTCATTAGATGTGTGAGCACATTAAATCATTGCTGTGTAACACGTGGAATTGTACAAAATTCGGGATGCAGATGTCACTCCTGGATTTAATCTTCTCCCATCCCAGCATTTCCAGGCATTCCCAGGCCACACTTCCAGCCAGGAATCCTCATCAGCTCAGGTAGCAACCCCCAAATTTCCACATCCTGGGAACAAGCGGGGAATTTGTCGCTGGTTAAAGCCCCTGACCCAGAAGAACATCGACCTCTTACAACTCATTTGTCTTTCTTTGACTTGCAAATCTCAGGAATTTTCCATCTCAATCAACTCAGCTCTCACCTCCCCCAGAGAGGGCAAAGCAGCTCCTGCAGCATCTTCTGCTCGAATGTTTTTGGTTTCTCTCACGGTTTTAGCGGCACCTTTTGGGGGTTTTCTCACCCATGGAGCTGCTGGAACATTCCCAGTGTTCCCCAGATCCAGGGAATGAAGCTGGGCTTCCCCAGCCACCCCGGGGATGCCACAAAGGGTCACCCAGCCAACCCCAGCGTGCCCAGCACAGTGCAGTGGGAGCTTTCCAGCAGCTTCTTGGTTTCCACAGTCGTGTATGAGCTCTTACTTCATTAAAATCATCGCTAATTAGCCTGGCATTCTTCAGGCAGGCTCAAAGTCTGCTCCCTGTGCCCAAAGCCACCGCCTTGGCCTGGTGGGGATGGACCAGGGGTGTTGGAATGAGGGAAAGGACAAGCAAGAGTCTTTAAATTGCCTGAAACAACCTGATGGTCATGGCCATCTTCATCCCACCGCGTTCATCTTCATCCCGTCG
>NC_031782.1:16043771-16069668 GCF_001522545.3 Parus major
GGGGCACTGCAAACATCCCACTAATTCCAGTACCAGGGCAACATTCCTCGATTTTCGAGTCCCACCAATGCCCACTTCCCCTGCTCCAAAAGGTTTAACCCTTCCTTCCCTCTCCAAACCCTCCCTGCTCGGATAAACAGTGCCTCAGCCACCAACAATCCTTTTTTAACATTTAACAAAATCTTTCTCTCCTTAAGGCTTAAGGAGAAAAAAAAAAAAAAAAAAAGAAAGAAAGAAAGCACTTTCCCTATTTAGCAACATTCTTGTGATGTTTATTGGAACGGGCTGAAAGAGCTGAGGTTTGAAAATTAGGATCTGGCAAGGAAACAGTGTCCTCAGGGGCCAGAGAACAAACCTCTCTGGGAGGAAAGTGATGGGACCAGCCTTTAAAGGCTGGAAAATTGCAAACCAATGTGCTCAGCAGTATTTTCCTTTATGCAGTTCTTTTATTCTTAAGATGAAAATTGCTCGGGACAAAGGCATCGGTCTCATACCTGGGACAGTGTGCTCCTTCCTCTCCTCTTCCCTGTGAAAATGTGTGCTGCTTTGAAGAGCAGCGATGTTCAGCACGAAGCAAATGCCAACGTGACCATTTTTAATGCAAATTCACTGCCATCTCTCCCTGCTGCTCCGATGCTGCCTGGGGATGTGTGACAGTGCCTTGGCAGGGCTGTCACTCGGGGAGGAACAGGGGCCTGCAGTGCTTTTCCAGGATGAGAAAGTGCCTTGTTGGGTTTCCAGCCTCTGATCCCACCTGGACACGACAGCAAAAGCCTTTTCCAGCCCTCCCTGGGACTCGCTGCTCAGTCACTCCGAGGTTTTAATGAGTGGACAAAGCTGGTGCTGCTGGTGTCCCTGCGAGGATGCGGCTGTGGGCAGGGCTGTCCCCAGTGTCCCTTGGTGGATGGACAGAGGGGTCCCCAGTGTCCCCTGCTGGGATGGACAGAGGTGTCCCCAGTGTCCCTTGCTGGGGTGGACAGAGGGGTCCCCAGTGTCCCTTGGTGGGTGGACAGAGGGGTCCCCAGTGTCCCTTGCTGGGATGGACAGAGATGTCCCCAGTGTCCCTTGCTGGGGTGGACAGAGGTGTCCCCAGTGTCCCTTGCTGGGGTGGACAGAGGTGTCTCCAGTGTCCCTTGCTGGGGTGGACAGAGGGGTCCCCAGTGTCCCTTGCTGGGGTGGACAGAGGTGTCCCCAGTGTCCCTTGGTAGATGGACAGAGATGTCCCCAGTGTCCCTTGCTGGGGTGGACAGAGGTGTCCCCAGTGTCCCTTTCTGGGGTGGACAGAGGTGTCCCCAGTGTCCCTTGCTGGGGTGGACAGAGGTGTCCCCAGTGTCCCTTGCACAGGTAGGAGCAGGCAAAGGCGTTCCCGGTGCCTCCCGTTTGTGTCGGGGGAGGCACCGAGCCCGGTCCCGCATCCCCAGTCTCATTCAGCCCACACAGGGTTAAACCCTCTCTGCTGTTCCCGGGGTGGGAATTGCTCCGGAGCCGCTGTCCTGGCCCGGCTCTGGCTCCGGGGGGAAGCGGCTGTGATTTCCCAGCCTTTCTTCCCACACTTACCCCGAGCGCGGCTCCCGGAGGTTCCCACAGCCCACGCCGGGAGCAGAGGAAGCGCAGCCCCCCAGGGCCGGCTCTGGGAGCCACAGGTCGCCACAGCCCCCTGCTGCCACACCGGGGGACAGTGGCCATGTGCCTGCTCCATGTCCTGCCCCGAGCAGCCCTTTGTGACACCGGCACGGCCCGCGGGGAGCGCCACATCCCCCGATCGCTGCTCCGGAACACAAATCACGGAATCCTGGGGTCACAGAACCATGGAATGCAATGGAAGTGGGGTTAAAGCTCATCTCAGTCCACCTCACTATCCTCGGTCCACATCCATCGCCGTGCCACCATGGCAGGCACGCCTTCCGCTGGCCCAGGCTGCTCCAAGCCCTGTCCAACCCAGCCTTGGGCATTCCAGGGAATCCCTGGAATGGCCACAGCTGCTCTGGGCACCCCGTGCCGGTGTCACAGCCTGCTCGCTCCTCCTGTGCCCATCCAGACCTGGTCACCAGTCCTGGCCTGCACATCACCCTTCAATCAGTGACACCAGCCCTGCTGGAGCTGGAGGAGCCCCAGAGCTCCTGCCCCAGCCTTCGGGGCTCCAGAGCGGGCTCTGCAAGTCCCTCCCCAGCCCTGCACCCTCCTGCTCCCTGGGGTGACTCCTGTGCCCCAGAAATGCCCACCCTGGCTGCAGCTGCAGAGGGAACACTGACTGTGAGAGTTCAGCCAGCAATGGTTCACCACTCCCAAAGCTTGGGAGGATTAATTAACCCCCACTCGTTAATTAGCCCTGTCTGGGCAGCACACAGGCTGCAGTGGGCAGGGGGAAAGGGCACTGCCTCCAGGTGCCCTGGTGTCGCTGTTGGAGCAGACACGACACAAAGCAGATCCATAAGAAACTTAATCCCAGATTTTATTGTGCCCGTACACAGTGTTTTTATCCCCTTCTGACCCCAAAGTGCACCCCATCTCATCAGCCACCACCACACCACCCCTCAAGTCCATTGGTGGAAGCTCTGTTCTGAGAAAGTACCCCCAAAAATGCAAAATACAGATAGGTCTTGTTTTCCCGTGGTGTTTTCTGCAGCACAGATATTCTTTGTTTTCCCCTACCTTTATCTTCTTTTTCTTCTTCTCACAGACACAGGGGAATCCTGCTGGCTTTTCCTTTCTGTTAACCCTTTCATCTGACCCTCAGCCCTCTGTGGGGCCCTCTCAGACCCTTACACCCGGCCTTTGCTGTGGAAACGACATTCCCAAAGCAGGGAATAGGAGGGAAAAGAGCCTGGGAACAGCATCCTCTGATGTCCCCAGGCAGGAGAGAGTCCTGCCTGTGGCATCAGCTGACCCCACCTCAGACCAGGTTTTCCCACCTGAGCCACAGCAGAAGATGGGAGGAGAGCTCCAGGAAGCATTGCTGATGCCCAGGGAAGATGGGAAGGCCACGGGAAGCGGCTGGGGGAGCGCAGCAGGCTGGGAGCTGTAATCCCACACTCTTGGCTATTTAATGCTGCTTATTGCAGCCCTCAATTCTCCCTCTCCCTGCAAGACAAATGTGATCAGCGCTCCGTGAGCCTGCCCAGCCCTCCCCAGCCCCGCTGCAGCCAGCAGGGAGTTTTGCTGGGGGGCAGGATAAGATTGTGCAGATATAATAACTCCATCCATCACCGGCGAGCGGGGCCGGGCGAGCGGCGCTTTGTAAATGGCTCGGGAAGTTTGGCGGCTCAGATGCCACCAATCTCCCTGACAGGCAATACCAGGGTGCCCTGGAGCCCTGGGGCAGCACAGCCAGGGCAGCCAGAGCTCCGGGCACTGTGCCAGCCGGGACTCTGCTGCCCCATGGGGAGAGGATGGAGGGCAAGGCTGTCCCTGCCTTGAGAATCCCAGGAAAACGCTCAGAGCAGCGGGAGAACGAGTGTGGAGGGGCTCCTTCCCCAGGAATGGGGATGGCCTGAGGACAGAGCACCCACAGCTCCCACGGGACCCTTCCTCAGCCTCCCACAGACTCTGGGAGCTTTGCACTTAAAATCACAAAATTACAGAAATCTTGGGGTGGGAGAGACCTTAAATATCTCCTCCCACCCCCTTCATGGCAGGGACACCTCCCACCATCCCAGGAGGGTCCAAACCCCGTCCAGCCTGGCCTTGGGCACTGCCAGGGATCCAGGGGCAGCCCCAGCTGCTCTGGGCACCCTGTGCCAGGGCCTGCCCACCCTGCCAGGGAACAATTCCTGCCCAATATCCCATCCAACTCTGCCATTCCCTGGGTCCTGTCCCTCCAGCCCTTGGGAATTGTCTCTCTCCATGTTTCCTTGTAGTCTTCCTTCAGATACCTGAACCCTGTGAATGCATTGCCTGTGGAAGACCTGGATATCCAAGGATTTGGTGCTTTCCCAGTGCACTCACAAACACTGCACTGGTCAGTACATCCCTCCTGCTCCCTCCTGACTCGAATCTCTCCCATCAGCCAAACTATCAAAGGAATTATGGATATTTCTGAAAGAAAAGAGCTCCAGCTGTATCCCACATTCCTCCTCGTTGCCTTCAAGCAGTCCTGCTGCTGACAATGTGGCTTGGAGCTTTATTAACCCAAATTCCCTGTCCTGATTCCCTCTGCTGATTTCCATGCTGACCCTCCAACCTCCTGTGCATCCCAGCCTGGAAATTCCATGTTTGCAGAGACACCACTGAGGGACAGGGCTGTTAAACACCCACGGGCTGGGCAGATTCTCCATTCACAACTCAATTTTTTGGCCTACATCCATTTTCAGGGTTTTGGATTCCTTTTCTCAATTTTTAATTACCAAGCTGGTACAGAAGGAACATTGAACCCCACTAGTTTTGCTCCTATCTGGGTTTTTCCTTAGAAGCCTGGCATCTGTGGAAGAAAATCCAAGAAAGACTTTGTCTTTCCTGACACAAAACAAAAAAAAAAAAAAAGCCTTCCTAGGGCTTAATAGAAATTTGAGTGAGGCTCTTGCTGCCAAGGATGCAAAAAAAATTGATTTTGTGCGTTCAAATTCACGCCTTATTTTTTGCAAAATATTTTCTGAGGGTGAAATTTCCCGTGCTTGCTTTCAGCAGAGTTTGCAGGAATGTGTGGAGCTGCTTCTCCGTAGAGCAGTGATTACCAATGTTCATTTTCAGGATTAAAATAAAAACAACAAACAAACGATTCTTGTCATTCCACAAAAAGAATTAGGGAGCTGTTGCAGCTTCCTACACACCCACAGAGTGTGAGGATTTCTCCACAAAATCCTTGGCACACCTAGGCTGGGTTAAAGGCAAAATAAATAAATAAGTGTGTGACACAAATAATTATCAAAATGCCTCGGAGCAGCCCATATTTCAGCAGAGTAATGAAGGCAGGTACTCATTGTGCTCTGTCAAACCAAACAACTCACTTTTAGTATTCCTGCAGTGCTTTCTTCCAGGTAAGCACTATATTTACTTCCAGAATGCTAGGGAGGCACTATATTTACTTCTATATTCCCCCTCCTTTTTATATTTTCAGGGAATGGCATTACAGGTGCATTAAAGATGGGGATGGAGGAGCATTACTTGGAATATTCAAGGTTCTTTTCATGCTGGGAGCACAGGGTGAAGGTTTTCTTCCCAAGGGAGTCAGGAAAATCCAAAGGTTCTGCTCCCACACCTGAATGTGTGGGAAGAGTCAGAGGAAGAAGAGAGGAGAGGTTTTCAGCCATGGGAGAAGGAACCAGGTGAGTTCTTACAAACACAAAGAATCCCAGAGTGGATGAGCTGGGAGGGCCCACAGGGGCTCAGCTGGTGCCACCTCCCTGCTCCAGCAGGGCCATCCCAGAGCTCAGGGCACAGCAATATCTGGAATATCCCCAGCGAGGGACACTGCACAGCCTCTCTGCACAACCTGCTCGCTGCCCAGGGCAGAAGTTCTGACCCTCCCTGCACCCAGGAACACCCAGAGACACCCAGGGACACCCAGGGACACCCAGGGACACCCAGGGACAGACAGGGACACCCAGGGACACCCAGAGACAGCCAGGGACAGCCAGGGACAGCCAGGAACACCCAGGGACAGAGAGGGACAGCCAGGAACACCCAGGGATACCCAGGGACAGCCAGGGACAGACGGGGACACCCAGGGACACCCAGGAACAGACAGGGACAGCCAGAGACACCCAGGGACACCCAGGGACACCCAGGGACACCCAGGAAGAGACAGGGACACCCAGGGACACTCAAGGACACCCAGAGACAGCCAGGGACACCCAGGAACACCTAGGGACACTCAGGGACACCCAGGGACACCCAGAGACACTCAGGGACACCCAGGGACACCCAGGAACACCCAGGGACAGACAGGGACACCCAGGAACACCCAGGGACACTCAGGGACACCCAGGGACACCCAGAGGCACCCAGGGACACCCAGGGACACCCAGGAACACCCAGGGACACTCAGGGACACTCAGGGACACCCAGGGACACCCAGAGACACTCAGGAACACCCAGGGACACCCAGGGACACCCAGGGACAGCCAGGGCTGAGGGCCCCTCTCAGCTGGGGCTCCTCTCCAGGCTGAGCAGCCCCAGCTCCCTCAGCCTCTCCTGGGCACGGAGATGCTCCAGGCCCTTCCTGAGCTCCAGGAGCTCCTGTCCCTGCTGTGCTGAGCATCCAGAGCTGGACACAGCACTCCAGAGGTGTCCCCAGGGCTGGGCACAGGGACAGGAGCTTTCCCTGACCTGCTGGGAATGCTCTGTCTGAGGCACCCCATGATCCCACTGGCCTCCTTGGCCAGAATTTTTTATTTCTGCCCTTTTCCTTTCCTAGAATGGGAGGGGACCACTCATCCTATGCTCCTTCTGAGTAAAACCTTCCATGCCAGGAAGTGCTGGATGTCCTTCTCAATCCCAGATGGATTGGGAGTGTAAATGTGCTGGACAAAGGTTCAGGGAAGACATGAGACAGCAGGTGCCCAGCAGAAGGGGAGCAATATAAGGACACAGCACGTGCAGATGTGGCTGGTTTGGACTGGGCAGACTGGGAGGAAGAGCTCCAGAGCAGGGCAGGAGCTGAGCTCTGGGAAATCCATATGGGAATGGCCACAGGACTGTGCAGAGACAGCACATAACAGGAGCCCAAACCCCCCTTCCTGTGAGCATCCCTGGAAACCAGCAATGCACAGCAGGACACGGGGTCACAGAGCAAAATTCAAGGACTTTTGGCAGAGAAACTTCATTTTAGGAAAATTGTTATTGCTGCATGGAGTGTCCTGTGTGTATTTATTGTTTGGGAAATTCCCTTTCCCAGGGGCTGTGGTCTGTTCCTGCTGGGATCAGCATTCTCATCCCTGTCCTGGAGCAGCCCATGGACATGGGGACAAAAGAGTCTGAGGGTGTTGTGATCCCCAGGAGCAGCCTGGGCTTGACCCCATTCATCCTTTGCAATTCTTTTTCCTCTCTTCTCTTCCAGTGCAGCTTCACTGGAGGTGTGGATGAGGAGACAGAGCAGGTAAACGCCTCACATTGAGATCCAGGCCTCCAGTGGCATCCTCAGCAGCAGGAATAAGCCCTTTTCCTGAAAAACCCAGCCAGGACAACAAGCCATCAGCTGGCAAACAGCCTCTGATGGAAAGGATGCAAATGTGAGAGGCTGCAGCGACGTTCTGTGCCAATGACCTAATGAAGCACAAGAAGCGTTCCTGAGCATGGCTGTGGAACAGACATTTACATAATGTTTGTCTGCAGCTCGGGGTGGCTCTGCAGGAAGGACAGGCTGTCCTCCTGGAGGTGGCACTGAAAAATGTGCTTCCCTCCCAGGCTGAGGGACAGGAGTTGTACTCCTCGTTCCGAGGGAAATCGGCAGCCTGGGGAGACATGGGGCAGGTCAGCCTTGGGCCAGCAGGGATGGGGCAGGAAGCACCAGCACCTCCCAGGGCACATTCCAGCCTGGAATGAGTGGGATTGCTGGGCCAGGGACAAGTGGGAGCAGTCAGGGGGCACAGGGTGGCAATCAGGAGCCACCAGCCCGGGGAGGTAAATGGGGACAGGTAGCTCGGGTGCCTTGGAGAATGTAATGGGTATTTCCAAACTATCCCAGTGTAGGGGAGGAAAGGTGTTTTCCAGAGCAGGGAAACAGGCAGGAGGTGTCAGGGAATTGTTGGAGCACCTGCAAAGCTTGCACAGGTCACCAAGGATGGCAAACCTCGACACAATGGTGGTTTTGTAGGAAATGATCTTTTGATCCGGTTTTACTTAATAAAACTGGAGAGAAGCAGGCAGAATGTCTCAGTTTGAATGAGGAGGGCAACAGAGAGAGTTAATTACTTATTGCAACCCGAGGCTCAAAAACCAGCCAGAAATCAGGGCTTGAAATGCTGCTCTCACCAGCAAAGTGTGGGAAAAGCCACGGGAATGCCACCAGCCCCATCCTTGGGAAAGGGGCACGTCCAGCCCTGAGCTCCACGGAGCTGGAGCCGTGCCCAGTCCCCACTCCCATCCCTGGACCTGCAGGGGGGCTCAGACTGACAAAACTTCAGCTTCTCCATGGATCGGAGCAGCAGAAATCCAGGAGCTGAGAGCAGACACCAAAATGGCCTCTGATTTTAATTTTTCAAAGAGTTCTATACTTAGAAGTCTCTTGTTGGCCCTCAAAGTGGACCTGTTACTCTCTGCTCTTCAGATGATTTATTAATTACAGGCAGAGTTACGGCAGAGCTGCAGCTCCCCCAGTCCTGGTGATTTGTGTGAGACTGGGAAAAAAAAACTTTGCCCTTTGCAGAAATAAACCCCACACGCCCAGGAAAAAAAAAACAAACAAAAAGGGAATGTCATCCTTAAAAACTACACCCAAACACACATAAATATCTATTCATATATATACATATAAATATATATATTTAAATATAGCTTTTGGTGATGTGTCTCATGCTTCAGGATTGAAGCTATTTTTATGCTTTTCATAAATGACCATGGAAGAGCATTTCAAATGAAGCTCAAAGAATAACATCCTTTTGTTCCCAGGAACAGATACAGCCAGGATGGACTTGGCTGAGAAATAAAATCAGACTTTGAAAGGAGGAGACAGAGCAAAGTTACCTGAATAGCTGCAGACTCAGAACTTCTCATCTCCCTGTCACTGCATGAGAGATTTCTCGAGTTTGGAGAAAGCTCTAGGTTCCCATCTTAGAGGGACACAAAGAACAATATAAAGTTTCCTTCAAATTCCCAAAAGAGGCATTTGATGCTCTTTTGGAAGTGGTTAGATGCTGTGAAGGCCTCTGGAGATGTGTTAATTATGGACAACCCAATTCTGGCCTCATGGATGCTCAGCCCTGGAAGATATTTCAGTTACAGCAAGGCAGACACTTCAGAACTCCAATCAATAGGTGGATCCTTTATTAAACTTAAAGAGCCAGGATTGGAGGGAAAAGATTATATTGGTTTGTCCTGGATAAATCAAACAGCAGAGCACAACTTTATTTCTGCAGGAGAGAAAGCTCAGAGAATCTCAGATAGCTTTGGGTTGGAAGAAACCTGAAACCTCATCTCATCCCAGCCCTGCCATGGCCAGAGATCTCCCACCATCCCAGGCTGCTCCAAACCCCATCCAGCCTGGCCTTGGGCACTGCCAGGGATCCAGGGGCAGCCCCAGCTGCTCTGGGCACCCTGTGCCAGGGCCTGCCCACCCTGCCAGGGAACAATTCCTGCCCAATATCCCATCCAACTCTGCCATTCCCTGGGTCCTGTCCCTCCAGCCCTTGGGAATTGTCTCTCTCCATGTTTCCTGCAGCTCCTGCAGGCCCTGCAAGGCCACACTGAGCTCACCCCAAAGCTTCTCCTCTGCAGGTGAACATTGCCAGCTGTGGCAGCCTTTCCTCCCAGCAGAGCTGCTCCATCCCTCTGCTCATCCTGGAGCCTCCTCTGGCCTGGCTCCAGCAGCTCCAGCCCCCTGCAGTGGGATGAACACAGGGATTGTGGTCAGGACAAACATTTAGGATGCTCTTGGTGGGAACATGAGCATCAAACAGGCTGAAGAATGGAAAAAGTCGGGATATGGAATTTTTTGGGGTGGTTGTCCAGCATTATTAACCCCCAGTGGGGTTGGTACCCCCTGACAGCCCTTCCCTGCTCCATGTGGGGCTCCTGCAGCCTCAGGGCTCCTCTGCACATCCCCAGGATCAGGACCTGCTGCTCCAGCATCATCTGAAGAAAGCACTCCAGATAATGCATCTTTATTTGTTTTGGAGGAATTAGATTTAAATTCCCCCAGAAATTCAATGAAACTCCTCTGTAATAGACAGCACAAAGCCCACGAGCCCACGCTCCGCGTGCCTTCGGAGCAGAACATCAGCTCTGCAGCACTCAGGTAATTCCAAACTGAGAGGAAGTTTTTGGGAGATGGACGCTTGGATTAGAGCCAGGTATTGAACCAACAAGGACACAGCCTGACCTGTGGCTCCTAAATAAGGCTTTAGAAAACTCAGGATTTAGAAAATCCTCACTGAGAAAGCTGCGGAATCCAAAAGGTTTCAATGAGAGATCTGAAGTTAGGATGTGAAATTCCTTCTCAAGAACATCAGCAGGGAGAGGACCAAATAGAAGCTGTCACTGTTATTTTTCTTGTTGTCATTATATGGTTACAAGTGAAAGCAGAATGGGGCTTTTGCATCAGAGGATATAATACAGTCTGTAGGTGTTGGGGAAGAAAGGGAAAGGAAGCAGCACGAGGGGAGGAGGGGAAGACGAGGGGAAAGTTACATAAAACTGCAAAGATGAAGCCATTTTGGGCAAGAAAGTTCTCAGGAAATGGAAAAGCCACAAAGGTGGGAAGGTCTGAGCTGCTGTGCCTGGGGATATCCACGTGGGGCTGTCCTGGTGTGGGAATCCTCACAGAGCCCCAGGCATCGTGTCCAGTGCAGACTGAATTTCTGACTTCCCCCAGGGCATGAGGAAGAGGCTGAATTTCTGTTTCCTTCAGGGGATGATGAAGAGAATGAATTTCTGACTTCCTACAGGGAATGAGGAACAGGGTGAATTTCTGATTTCCTACAGAGAATAAGGAAGAGAATGAATTTCTGATTTCCTACAGAGGATGATGAAGAGGATGAGATCCCCCTCAGCTGACTCCAGGAGCTCCCCAGCCAGTGGAGCCACTGGATCCAGCACAGCATTTCCAATGCAGCCCCAAAGCCAAAGGGAAAGGGGAGGGCTCCCTTCCCTCCAGGGGAAGATTTTTTACCAGTTCCATCCCTACTGCCAGCTGGAACATGGGACAAATCCTGCTGCCTCTGTGGTGTCCTTCAGCAGGAATTCCTGCTCTGGGGACACCGGGCAAAGGGACAAGTGTCCCTCTCAGGCAGGACAGGGTTGGGGGTGCTCACCCAGGGCTCGGTGTTAAGGCAGAAACAGAGATAAAAATCCGAGCAGAACCACAAAAGTGCAGAGTGTGGCTGAGCCGTGGGGCAGAAGGGAAAAGCACCACACAAGAAATTGATTCCATTAAAAAGTAATCTCAAATTTAATAAAAGTTATGATTTGATTATAGCTGTAGAACCGCAGGGCAGGGGAGGGAGCGTGGGGAGAGCTGGGGGGAGGCATCGGGGAGGGGAGAGCAGCTCTCAGGGCTGGCTCAGCCTCCTGGAGGGCTCTCCCAGCCTTCCTGGGCACGCTGGCTACTGCCTGGCTACCTCCTGGCTACCTCCTGGCTACCTCCTGGCTACCTCCTGGCCTGCCCTCTCCAACCCCCACCACTCCCTGCACTCGTCTGGCCCCGCTTTGGACTCAGGCTCAGGGGGGCCCAGCAGCAGGAGAGGATGAAGCTCCTCCAAATAACAGCAGTGTTTATGAAATCAATGCCTCAGCGTGCCTGCACGGATGCAGGGAAGTTCTTCATCATGCCAGCAAACGCTGCTGCTTTTCCCAAGGCTGCTGGCACGGGCAAAGCCACTGCTGTGCCCCAGGCTGGCTTCTCCAGCAGGGCACAGCAGCCCCACGTCCCCCTCAGGGTGAGTCTCACCTCCCCTCTCAGCAGGCTCAGAGGATTGGGTGAGGATGGATCCCAGTGGGATCTGCCCACCCCAGGAGCAGCAGATGTTGAACTGAACCCCAGGGCTGTTGGTGGAGCCCAAATATTGGAGGAGCTGCCAAGGCTGAGATCTTCAGTGGCCAGAGCTGAACCCTCTGCTGCCTCTGACAGCTCTCCTTGCTTGCTCCAGGAGCATCCCCTTCCTCCAGCCCCAGAGGGGACACAACTCCTGGTCACAGTGGCTGCAGCCTCCCTGGGGGCACAGCTGGGAGGGTGACACCAGCCAAAGGCTGATGGGGATGTGGGGAGGAGTAGGTCCCAGCCTGGTGCTGATCCAAACCCCACATTCTCCTGGGGAATGCAAGTGGTTCCCCCCATTTTTGCTGGGAGAGGGATGGGAATGGCCTGGGAGGGACAAGGGGAGCAGGGTGTGGGGACAGTTTTGCCTCTTCATGACAACATCTGTGCTGAGCCCAAGTGGTGGTGAAGGAGAAACCAAACCCAGCTCTGCTGCACAAAATAGAGAAATAAACACAGACTTTTTGCCTTACTGGAGTAATGCAAACTCTCTACATTTTAAAAAAAGGAATGAACTGGTCTGTGAGTTGCCATCACACTGGAACCACTGGTTGTCCCCTCTCCAGTTCCTCCATTCTCATGGATACATTTGGCAGCTGGAGAGCTGCTGGTGCCTGGACTGTAAATGCACATGAAGGATCTCTGTGTTTATTCAGTGTTGTTCTAGGTAAAGGTATTCCTTTAAATGCAGGTGACAGGCAGTGGTTGTGAGTGCAGACCCCTCTGGAAAGGAGGGAAGAGAAATTAATTAATCCAGCCCCAGTTATCTGGGCTTTACCTTTTAAGATGAGCTATTACATTATTTGAAAGTCTAGTTAGGGAAGTAAAGAACAAAAGAAGAAAACAGCCAAGTGTTAGGACTCAAAGAAATCTGATAATAGGAATTAAAAGGGATCTAATGCTGGTGTAAAGCCTGCTGTTAAATGGGAATGATAAAATTGATGGGAGTGTTGCTGAAAAGTTAAATACGTTCCAAAAATATTTCTGCTTAGTAATTAAAAGAAGCCAAAAGGACGGAATATTGCAAGTTTAAGGAGCTAAGGAGTTATTTTTCATTCTAAACTGTAACTGTGGTAGTTATTAAATTGTATTATTGAGGCAAATGCATTTAAATTAGAGATGCTGTGCACTGGGCTTTGGAGAAACTCCTGGGGAACTTGGGGCTTAATGACACATCCTGTGATCATGTGGAATACTGGGAAAGCTTCAGTGAGAGGGGAACACTGGGCTGAAACAAAGCCCAGAACCACATTGCTGAAGTGATTTTG
Source organism: Parus major (assembly GCF_001522545.3). NCBI lineage: Eukaryota > Metazoa > Chordata > Aves > Passeriformes > Paridae > Parus > Parus major. The sequence goes on from NC_031782.1 coordinate 16,056,666, forward strand.
CTCCACACTGCTCCTCCATAAAATAGCAGGACAGCTGCTAAAAAGATAGAGCTGATAATTAATTGAGAACATTATTAGAGCAGTTTATTATGGCCACTCAGCAGGATTTTCAGAGTGTTTCTGGTGAATTATTGAGGATCAGTCAGGATAACTCTGGGAGGGACTTTCCTGGGTGCCTCCCTGGATCACACATGGAACTGGAGGATGAAACAGGAATTAAACCCAGGGGTTCAGAGGAACATCCTGGAGGTTCACAAGCCACAGATAATCCTCCGAGGTGCTTTAAAGCTCTTAATTTCACATCTAAAATATCAAGGACTTCAAAAACAAGGAGAGGGAGATTGTGAATGCGCCACTGCTGTGGGCTCCTGCAACAGGAGGATTTTGGCCCAATAAAAACATCTGGGAGGCCTTTGAGAGTGCAATTCCATGTAATAAAGAAGGTGGGAAACAGAAAGGCATCCCTATGATCCTTTATTTAAAGAAAATCTCCTTCTTGATCCCAAATCTGGCCAAGATGCATCTTCCCAAACCAAATCTGCCATTACCTGCAGCTGCTTCTTGGTATTACAGAAGGAAAAAACCCAACCCCAAACCCTCAGTTATACATCCAGTGTCAGAAATAGGAATTTTCCTGATCCTTGAGCCCTCAGGATTATACAGAGCCTACAATGGAATAATAAATACATGTCCTTGTGTCCACTTTAGATAGACCCAGATGTCCCCTCAAGCCCTCGTATTCAATCCAAAGGTTCAGGGGAACAACCAGAAGCTTCACAAGCCACAGATAATCCTCCAAGGTACTTTAAAGCTCTTAATTCCAACTCTTAAATATCAAATTCGACAAAACCCAGTGAGTCAGAGGAAGAAAGGAGAGCCTGTGAATGTGTCACTGCTGTGGGCTCTGCAGCAGGAGGGTAACAGCCCAGTCACAGCACCCAGGTGACAATTTCTCACTGTTTCCTGTCTGGAGGAGGAGAAAGGCTGGCGTGGGATGTCCTGAGGTGTCTGGAGTGAGGTGCCATGGAGCTGGGGGCTGTCTGTCCTGGGGAAGGGCTGGGCAGCTCTGCCAGCACTGCCTGCAGCCTGAAAGGGAGCTGGGCTGGCTCAGATGGAATCAGGGCTGCTTTCAGCAGGAAACCAGGGAGAGGGACATGAAGAGCTTCATGCTCTGTGCTGGGAGAGGAGCAGCTGCTTCCTCCTCCTCTTTTCCTTCCCTCCCTGATCTGCTGCTCTCAGAGTGCTCTGACTCAGCCTGTGAGGGGATAAGTGGAGATCGCTGTGAGCTCCAGCACTTTAATCACAGAATCACAGAATATCCTGAGCTGGAAGGGATCCACAAGGATCCACAAGGATCCCTGGATCATAATCCAGCTCCTGACCCCTCAAATTCCCACCCCGGGCATCCCTGGCAGCTCCTGGAGCTCTGGCAGCCTCGGGGCTGTGCCCATTCCCTGGGGAGCCTGGGCAGTGCCAGCACCTTTGGGGGAAGGAACTTCTCCCAAAACCCAGGCTGGCCCAGCTTTGTCACAGCTCCAGCCGCTCCCTGGGCACTGGCCCTGTCACCCTGGAGCAGAGCTGGCAGCTGTCCCTCCTCTTCCTCTCACGAGAAGCTCCAGCTGTGATGTCTGCCCCCCTCAACCTCCTCCTCTCCAGCTGAGCAAACCAAATCCCCTCAGCTGCTCCTCACAAGGTCCTTCCCCACCCTCACGGCCTCCTTTGGACACTCTGGTGGTTTTCCTTACGCCGTGGAACCCAAAACTGCCACCAATATTGCAGTGAGGGCAGAGCGGGGTGGGACTGTCCCTCCCTGGCCTGCCTGGGGCAGCTGGGCCTCATCCCCAGCTCACGGCTGAGATTCCGTTCAGGATTTGGTGTGTGGGAAAGGCCAGAAATCAAAGTAGCCATGGGGGTGAGAGCTGAGGGTCTGCTGGACCCTCTCCACACGGATCCGGCTGCACTCCAGGCTCCAGGAGCCGTCAGGGATGCAATCAGAGCAGCACGGCTCTTTCCAGGCCTGCGGGATCGGGGGGTTTTGGCATCATGGCAACTCTTCTCCACCCAGCTCCCAGTCCTCCCCCTTCTCATCAAGGCTCACTTTTTTAAAATGTGTCGTTTTTCTCAGATACACGAGGCACAGGAATTCTCAGCTTTGTGCAGTGGGTCCTTATGAGGCTTTTAAGGAAATCCTCATCCGGATGGATTTGCACTTTCTCCTTCTGCTTGGAGCTGAGTCACTGGAACTGCAAACCGTGGTCACTGCAGACATTTGCGTCTGTGATTCTGTTTTTATCTGTGAAGCTGATGCCTGGTTTAGAGTTGGGGATGGCACTCTTTAAGTAAGGACCATAATAATTGGGAATTCTGGGATTGCCTGAGCCCTGGCAGCCTCAGGACTCAGAGATGAGCAGGACAGAGAGGTCTCAGCTCATGGATGTGACTCGTCCAGGAATGGAGCTCCATGTTCCTACTGGCCAGAATTAGGTTAAGCCCAAGATTGTCCTCAGAAAATAACAGGAATTTTCTAGATGAAGTCACAGCCCTTGCAGAATCACTCTGTGTTGGTGGCTCCAGAGACATCTGGAAAAGCTCTGCTGGGAAGAGAAGCTGGGAGAATTGGGAATGTTCAGCCTGGAGAGGAGAAGCTTTGGAGTGACCTCACTGTGGCCTTGCAGCGCCTGAAGGGGCCTCCAAGAAAGGGAATGAGGAGAGGGAATATTCCCAAGGGATGGAGTGCCAGGACACAGGGAATGGCTTCCCACTGCCAGAGAGAAGGAATGGGTGGGATATTGGGAAGAAATTCCCCCCAGTGAGGGTGGAGAGGCCCTGAGGGTGCCCAGATCTTTGGGATCCCTGAAGTGCCCAAGGCCAGGCTGGACAGGGCTTGGAGCAGCCTGGGATGGTGGAAGGTGTCCCTGCCATGGCAGGGGTGGAATTAGATCAGCTTAAAACTCCCTTCCAACCCAAACCATTCCATGATTCCATGACCTTTTTTGATTCCGTAAAGATTTATTTACGTTATTTACATTTAGTTATTTACATTTACATTATTATATTTATTTATTTAGATTATATTATATAGTACATATATAAAAAATAGATATTATAGAATATAATACATAATATATAATATTTTATATTTTATACTTTATATTTTATATTTTATATATAATATATATTTTAATATAGATATATATTAGTTACTTACATTTATTTATTTGGGTTTATTACAGGTCCTCTAGCTGTAAACTGGAGCAGCTCCTCCCCATGCTCCAACCCTTTTCTCCCATGTGTTCCACAGAAGTTTTTGGACTCCTATTTCCCATCACACCTCTTCTCCTCACCTCTTTCAGGCAATGAACATGAAGGGCTGCTGAACCTCTCAGGATGGGTGGAGGAGCTGAAATTTGGATGTGCAGGAGCTGCGAGTTGAAAACGCCTTGAGCAAGTTAAACCTTGGAATGTCCCCAAAACGCAGAGAGGAGGAGGGGCTGCACATCAGGAGGGGCTGAGATGGTGAAGGATCAGGGGACCAGGACATCCCATCTCTTCTCCCAGCCCCAAACTGTGCTCGTTGCAAGCAGCAGTCCCACACTTCACTAATACTGAGCTGAGGCTGCTTCCAGAGCCTGTAGGAGTGGGAGGCAACATTTTCCTGGCCTGGCATCCTTATCCCAGCAGCTTTTGTGCCTGGATGGAGCTGTCCCAGCCCTCAGGACACAGAGCTTACCCTACCCACCCCTGTTTGTGCAATTCTCTGTGCAGGAGAAGGCTTTTTATGCAAAATGTGTTACCAGACTCTTTGGAGAGGGTGGAATGTGAGTTTCGCTCCCTATTTTCCAGTATCTTTGGAGTCCTGGGGAAATGCAATGTTTTATCAGGCCCTGATTTTGCTGCTGAAGCAAAATCCTGGCTGCCACTCACTTCTGTGCGGGGCTGTCACAACACTGCTTTGGACCTGACTTTTTTTATTCATTATTGATCATGGGAAATTGTTTCGAGAAGAGGGATGTAATTTATTTATCACCGAGGCTTCCAGTGGAATGTGATTTGCGCTGGAGTCCTGCTTCCTGAATTGTGCTCTGGCAAATATGATAAGGCTGGGGAAGTAGGACAGCTTTGATGCTGAGGAGTCACTCTTAACATCCCAAACACTGCTGGGAAAGGGCTGCACCCTCCCTTCTGCTCCTCATTCCTGCTGTGCCAGAGGCTCCTCTGGAAACCTCCGCTCCCCCTCCACCTTTGGTGGCAATGGGGAGGGCCTGGAGCACCCCAAACCCTCTCTTATCACATCCCATCAATATTATCACTCTTGAGAAGCTCATGGGAAGTGTTTTAGGCAGAATGAACTATTTTTATTTTTTTTTTATGGCAGGAAGTGAGTGAATGGCATTATCTCTGTCGTAAAGGTTATTTGCTAGGCAATAAATAGATATTTTTAAGGGCAGAGTCTGGTGTTATTCCATCTGTCAGAGCTATCCCTGACTTTAGGATTCAATATTTTTATATGGCAGTGTCTTTATCCTCACCGTGAAGTGAGGGTTGATGGGAAATGTGGGATTGGGTACCCCCAGCTGAGCAATATCCACTGCTCTGAGGTATCCACAGGAGCCTACTCCAGCTGCAGGCAGATGATCACCTCCACAGATGATATGAAGAAGGGGGAAAATCCTAGAACTGCTGCTATAATCTGTAATAATCTCAGTCTGGCATTGATCCTTTTGGATTGATACTTCCTTTTTTACCCAGGGCAACACCATCCTTTCATCTCCTCTGCTCTCCCTTCACTTATGATTTACTTTTTTCTCCCCTGTAAAAGTCTGGAGTGTCCTCCTGCACTTCTGCTGCTGTTGTCCCCAGGATTTTAGTGGGAACATTTGAAAAATAAATACCAGCCAAGGAGCACATTCCCTTTTATTACAGCTGTTCCCTCTGCATATGCAATGGTGAATTAACTCCATTTCCATGAGTCTCTTGATTTTTATGTGGCAGTGGAGAGGAGCTCAGCCCATAAAACTTGTTTGGTCCTGCCCACACCGGTGTTCTTAAATATCTCAGGACACCCCAGCGGAGCCCATGCTGCTCCTCTCTTTCTGTGCAGCTCCCTTTCAGTGCATTTCCATCTTGTTTAATTTCCTTTAAAAGCTGGAAAATCTCCCCCAATCTGTTCCTTCACCTCTTTCTGAGCCTGCCTGTTATTGTTGGGGAGCTCTAGCATGACACTGCCTCAATATAGGTAATTTTCTCCTGCAAACACGTTATCATCACTGCTCCAATCCATTTACTGCTTCAGAACCTCTGGGGCAGTGCCTGCTCTGCTCCACTGAGCACCACAGATAGGCCCTGGCTGCTCCTAAAGCTCTCAAATTGGTGCCCTGCTCCACTGGCTGGGCCATTTTGGCCAAACCTGAGGCTGCTAAAGAAACATTTTCCCCTTCCTGGAGCTTTTGTGACCTGATCCTGCTGTATCCCTGGGTTTATGGTCATGGGATGCTCGTGGATGTGCAGGCTTGAGCTCGGCGCCTCGTTTATTGAGTTACTTTTATAGCAGCAGCTTCTATCCTTCTGTCTTAATCTCATTTTATGTCTTGGTTTTTTTCCCCTCTCCCAGCCTTCAGAGCCGTAACTATCTCTGATATTTAAATGCCCACATACATGATCAGTAGATCTTAAGAGTAATATTTTTATTTAGTTAATGCTGGGCCTGGCTCCCTTTCCGAGGAAATCTCACGCTCGCATCACACGAGCTCTTCTGCAGTGGCCACAATAGCAATAAATGGGTTTATTGCTCTTGTCAGAGACATATGTTTCAAGGCCAGCAGGGCCTTTATGATTATTTGGTTGGAGATTATGGATTGCTCAGAGCAGAACTCAAAGCACTGAGTCAAAATTAATAACGTGGAGGGGACTTGGCGTGATCCGAATGCCTCACGCGGGGGCGCGCGGCCCTGACGGAGGTGCCACTTGAGCCCGGCTTGGCTGCACTCCTGGGAGCAGCCAGCTCCCTCCTCTGAGCCCACAGAGCTTTCCCAAAGCTCCCAGAGCGCTGGAGATGAGCAGCCACGTGCTCACAGTTTTCTTTGCACCGTGGAAATGTCACGGATAATTTGCAGTTTGTGTTCGTGCAGCAGCAGGACCTGGGCAGGACGGGGGCTGCCAGCAAGCTGGCAAAAGTCTCCCAAGCATTCCCCGAATCTCTGCATCCTTCTGGTCCTGCAGACTTGATATTTTTGCTGGAAACTGCTGTTCCCAGAGATGCCATCTCCAAATAACACAGCTCCCCCAAAAGCACATTGCTCAGGGGGTCTTTAAAGCCTCTCTGCTGCACTTAGGCCCCGCTGAGCAGCACTGCTGATTATGATGCTCTGCAAAGAGTTGCTTCACAACTATGATTTTCCAATTACTTAAATCACCTGGAACTGAGGAATAAACCAGAGCTCCCTGTTATTTCTCTCTTTCTTTTATTTTTTTTATCTGCTTGTTTTGAGGGGAGTTTTTGGTGCTGCTTTTCTCCCTGCAGAGAGCACTGCCTGATTCCTGGGGGTTACCTGGATGCAGGTGTGCGTCCCACCCCCCCTCGCATGGCAGGTGGGCTCCAATTGAAATTCAGGACATTCCTGCAGGGATCCAGGCGTCTGGAAGGCTGTTGGCAATGGATCACAGGGCACAAGGACACATCAGGAAGCTGAATTTCAGTGCCCTCACCTCCAGCTCAAACAGAGCTGGATTTCTCCTATGGGGAGAGGGGAATGTTCCAGCACCTGTCAGACCAATTTTTTTGGGGGGGGGAGGTCACAGCCAGAGAAAAGTTTAGAAAAGTGACCCAAAAGGCTAAAAAAGTGACCCAGAGGGGCACCTCTGCCTGCTCCAGGCTGCTGGGACACAGATCCAGAGCTGTCCAGAGCTTTGGGATGGGTTTGCCCAGACTTCCACCTTACTGAAAGGAGTCACCCTGAATATTAGATGGAAAACACACCAGGAGAGAGGGAAAGGGAGCAGATTGGACAGAAGGGAATGTTCCAAAGGGTTATTAACAGCTCTTCCATGCCCAGGGTGTCCCTGCAGGCAGATCCTTGATTCCAGACTTGATTTAGACGGGTGATTAGCGAATTTTGGGATTGCAACAGCCACTTCTCATCCCAGATCTTCCCACTTTCTGCCAGGCCTGGCTCCTCGATCCCTGTCCCTCGCTGTGGGATCTCTGAGAGGTTTGCAGGTGCCCAGCACCAGCATTCCAACCCCGATCCCACCCATCCTGTCCCCTCCAGCTCCTGCCTGGAGCAGTGATTTGCTTTCTCTCCACGGTATCCCACTTTTAGGAAAGTTTGTATTTTCCTGAAATTGAAAGATTTTCCTTTTAGGAAAGGAAGACAGCTGGGAATGTGTCTTTTCCACATGAGATGCTTCCCACAGGTCTTGGTGACAGCAGAGGGCGGGTGGGTGTGCAGTGGGTAAATTCCCATGACAACTGTAAATTGGCTTTAGTGGATGGGGAGAGAAAACTGGATTTAATACAAAGATCTGCTTGGGAAAGGGAGCCTGGTAATCCAGGTTCCATCATTCCCAGCCCTTTCACAGGATCCACTCATTAAAGGCAGCTGGAAGTTGGAATTACCTATCCAGAGCAGTTCACCAGATTGTTGCTTCCGTGACAACAATATGTTAGAAACCAGGGAAGTTGTTTTAATTAACCAATTATCTATTCTGAGTTTCTCGTCTTTAGCTACAGTACAATATGGAAATGAAGGTAAATGAAAGCACTTTATTAGGCAAAATGGAATGAACTAAGAAAAGAAGTTACAACAAATAAAACACAGGCCACCCAAACATGCTTGGAACATGTGAAATTGGGAGGTTTAACTGTGGATGCTGGAACATGGATATAAGGAATTAAATCAGTTAATCCACGTTATCCTACAGCTCCACAGGCAAGGTGAGCTGAACCTGCAGTGCTGGAGGAGTCTCTGAGAGGCTTCAGATCCCTCACCATCACCCCATGAATTAATTTCTGGCTGCAGCATTCCAGCTGTGCCTGTCCCATCCCACTGCCCTGGCCCTGGGAGTGGGAGCAGCACTGAGGACTCGGGGCTGCCATCCCAGCACCCTCCAAGCCTCATTCCCAGTGGGATCAAGCTCATTCCAGTGGGATCAATCAGATCACACCTCAGGGGAGGCTCCATCCCACACCCAGGGGATTGGAGAATCCCCCAGCTCTTCACACATCCCAAAAGAACCCAGGGGCACTTGGGGAGTAAATCCCACCCTCTGCTCCAGGCACTTCCTCCTTCCCCAGAGGAGCTTTTTCCCAGCAAGCTCCCATGCCATGCCAAACAAAGCTCCCACACCCAGGACTGAAGATCTGCCTCTCTCCAGGGCTTTTCTCCTGGTGTGGGATCCCTGTGGGATAACCAGGACCTCTCGTCCAGGCCGTGGTGGCTCAGCACACTCACAGCACCACCTCTGCAACCACAGGCTGGGGCTTTTTGTGCCAGCAGGGTTTTGTCACTGAGGACAGATGTGCTGACCAGGGAAATCCAGGAAAACTGAGGATGGGACAGCTTCCAGGCTGTTCACCTCAGAATTGCTCCCACCCCGCAGCAACTCCTCTCCTTGCAAATCCAGGACAGCACTAAACACCCAAGTCCCTCACAAACCTTTCCCTCAGGCAAAAATCACTCAGGGAGGAGATTCCAGAGGAGAATCTGGACACAAAGAGGCATCTTGTCACTTGGGTAAAGGAGCCACAGAGCTCAGGCTCCGTGGGGCTTTTCCCCTGGAACCAGCAGGGGAGGGAGAGCTCAGGCTCCAGTTTCCCAAGATAAGCCAGGAGTGCATTCAAGAATCTTCTCTCTGAGTGATATGAAAGTCGTGTTGTTGCTACTCTGCCTCTTATGAGGCTGCTCCCTAAACAGGATTGCAGAGGAAGTTCATGGGATGCTGGTGGTGGATGGGATTTAAGGACTGATGGCTGCTCCCCTGGCTTTCCCTGGGATGTTTGAACCAGGGATGTGGGGTTAGTCAGCCCCTTCTGGGAAGTGCCCCTGGCTCCTGGCACTTGTTGATCTGAGGGGTTAAAATGAGGAGATTCCCACCTGGAAGCACCTCCTGCTCCTTCCCAGGCAGGGAATAAAGCCCATGCTACGTTTTGGCTGCTCTGGGAATGCAAGAGGAGCATCCTCAGTTTGGGTGAGACAGCTCAAGCTGTCTCTGACTTGTCATTAATTGTGCAGCTGGAAGTTCTGCTGGAATGGCTGTTAATTGAGGTCCTGACCAGTAATGATTGCAGGGAGGAGCAGCCTCCATGCCCTGCCGAGGGCCTCCTGCCCAGGGCTGAGGGCTGTCCTCAGCCTCCCTTCCCTGCCATGGTCACACGTTGTCCTGGCCTGGATTCTCTGTTTCAAAGCCATGAGGATTTCCTTTCTCCCTGGCTCTGCAGGGAGCCCGGAGCTGTGGCTGCCCCTCCCCTGCCTGTCAGACCCCAATTGTTATTAGGGCTGGAATGGGAACGTTCCTGTGGAGCCAGGGATTTACTGTTGGTCTGATTAGAGCCCAAACAGTCTAATCAAACACAAGAAACTGTTATTATCCCAGCTCAAATAATACCAGGGCTTGGAATTAATATGGGAAAGGCTCATCAATAACACAGCCATAAAGTCCTTGGGATCTGTCTTACCCAATCCTCGAGCAGAAAACACCTCTGGGTGTCCCAAGGGTCGGTGGCAGCTCCAAAACTTCACCAGGATGAGCTCAGGGTGGCTGCAAGGGGCCCTTCCTCGGTGTCACCACCAACCCCCCCAGGGATAAATGATTGGGAAAGGTCGGTTGGGATGGAATTTGATTCAGCAAAGAGCTTGGAGCAACCTGGGCTAGTGCAAGGTGCCCCTGCCCATGGAACTGGGTGAGTTTTAATGTCCCTCCGAACCCAAACCAATTGGGATTACCCTTTCCTGAATATCCAACACTGCTGTGGCTGTTCTTCCTTATGCTAATAATAATAATAATATAATATTTTATTTCAGTTTAACATTTTATTGCTTCTATTTAATAGGTTATATATTAAAATTAATACCAGCACTTTATTTTCCTGCACTTTTATGGGTTCTCCAACATTAGAGCCAGCTACTTTTTAGATTTTTTTTTTCCTATCAAAGTGCTATTTTTTCAAAAAATTAAGCCTTCAACTGGAGTAGGGCTCCTCAAATGCTGCAAGAATTTAATCAAGGAAAGCCACAATGATAATTTTGCTTTCAACGTAACCTTTCCTCCCATAACTTTTTATTCATGGCCAACAATGGCACAAGGATTTTTTTTAAAATCCTGAAATTACATTGGGATGATTTGTTGCAGGTGGTTTAATCCAGTCAGCATCACAGCTTTGAAATGTGGCAGGTACTGATGTTTGAAAGGTGCGAGGACGTGGTGGGAACTGCCTTTTGTCTGAACTTCTTCTGCCTTTGGGCTTTGAGTTTGCTGATGCTCCACAGGGACCAAGCTCGAGCGATTTGAGATAATTGTGAAACCTGAAAGGGCTCCCTGATGCCTCTGCTCTTCCCCTCCTGCTCCAAATGGCTGCAAGAGGGATTAACTCTGCTCTGGAATTGTCCCCGGCTCCTTGATTCTAGTGCTGGAAAATTACAGAGTCTGGTGTTCCTCAGACTCGGGCTTGGGATTACAAAACTTCCCGAAATTGGTGCAGACAGCCCCGTTTGCAGCTCCCTCAGAGCACAGAGCTTGTTTTAATAACATATTGCAAGTGTTCACATTACCCAAGCAGCTGCAGACTGCCCTCCATTTTAGGGAAAAATAATGGACTTTTTTCCAGGGAGAAGTGCATGTTTATATCTGCAGGCAATAATTAGAGGCTGGTGAGTCAAGGCACTGCAGAAGGAACGGGGAACAAACCAAACCTGTGGGGAAAAGGAGCTGAAAACTGCTCAAGTGCTTGTTCTGGGATAAATTTAACCTTCCTGAAACTGATCCAGGTGGAGCTTTTCCCACTCTGGAGAGGTACCACAGGGTTGGCTCTGGCTGGTGTTGTTCTCCGTGACTGTCCCAGCCCTGGTCCCAGCTGGAGCAGCTGGATGAGGGATCCTGGTGGGCAGCAGCTCCCGTGGGGTGGCATTTCCTTGTCTCCTGAAAAAGGGACCCCCAACCCCTCTTAGAGCTCTCAGAAAGGGCTGGGTCACGTCCAGGTGCCTTTGGAATGTGGGAGACTCCTGAGATGTTGATTCTGAGATCCTGGTGGGTGGATCCCATCTCCCTGTTTTCTCCCCCACCACAGTTCCAGGTACGAGGCTGCCCTCAGGTTGCTCCAGGCATTCCCATCCTTCCCTCCTCTCCTTAATATTCCCAAGTTTCACACCAACTTTTAATAGGTGATGCAAAGGGGCCGGCAGGAGGCTCCAGAAGGAGCAGCCAGGCTTGACCAGCACGATTAAATAGTGATTTTATCCATGTTCACACAGGTGCAGGAGGAGGGAATGGGGAGCACATAACATAAATCGGATTTTTTCCTCGAGTTTACAGGACTTTGAGATTAAAGAAGTTTGTGGAAGCTGGTAGGATAAATGAGATGGGAGCTGCTGAGAGATAACAGGGAGGATTAGTGGGAGCTCAGCAATAATGGAGAGCAGGTCTGGGGTGGGAATTGGAAGTTGGGGGGACCTTGGCTTCATGAGGGCAGACCTGAGACTGGGATTGAGGAAAGACCGGTCGAGAAATCACCTCTTTCCTCCATGAGCACTGATGGCCGCTGTGTTTTGCATATCAAAGTGTGATGGCAGCAACCACTGCTCCACTCTGCCCCTGGAAATTCCCTTTAATTTCTCTCTGAGGTGTGGAGCCATCCAGCCAAATCTTGCGTGGTAAATTTGTGGAGAAATCCAGGCGAGAACATTAATTCTGCATTTCTCCTCTTCATCAGATCACTGCCCTTTAAGCACCCTCATAAACTCATCCTGCTTTTGCATTTCTTTGCAATATCTACAGAGAGAGGCACTTACACCAAACTATTTCCTTTTGCTGAGCACTTCCCTGCTGCTCTCTGATCATCTGCACATTAAAAAAGGGTTTGTCCCCCTCTCTATTTGTATTTCACCTTCACACTTGCAAGGGATTTCTCCAGTCCTCTCTCTGCTCTGGAATATTCTTGTTTGGGGCAGAGTTCTCGCTAACCCTGCCGAGGTGCAGCCCCTTGGCTGTTCCCATCCTTCTCCTGCTGTCCCCAGACCACACAAATCACTTGGGGTCGTCTATGAACAGCCTCAAACTCATTGGGGGCTGATCAAACACAGCTCTGAAGAGCTGCTCAGCTCTTCTCCAGGAAAATGTGCCTTTCCCGAAGTGTTTTCCCTCTGACTGTAACATCTGTGACAAGCAGAGCCATTTCCTGAGGATCACGAGGATGTGCCACAGACCCCCGATGCCTCCAGGCTTGCTCGTGGCCTTGAGCACAGGGACCTACTTATCCAATGCTTTTAAAAGCACTAAAACACACCAGGAAAATGCAGAGTGCTTGTGTGGACAATTAATTTGAGCTTTACAGTGCCTTAGAGTTCTTCTGAGCACTGGCAGAGTGACTCAGAGCTCGGCTGGGTGGTGGCAGCCCCGTCCCTGCTGTGGTGGGGCAGCTCAGCAGGGTTAGGCCAGCCTTTGAGCCAGGTTTCTCTCCTTGGCAGGCTGGGTTTTGTCAGATTCAGTGTGTCCAAAGAGCTCAGCACAGCTCAGAGCAAGGCAGGCCAGTGGGTGAGCCAAAGGGCTGCGGCCATCCCTGGAAATGAGCTGAGAGAAGGGGACAGAGGTGCTGCTTCTCCACCCCACCACCCTTCCCAGACAGCTCATGGCTGAGCTGCCCAGGGCTCTTCACTCCGTAATTCCCAGAATTCACAAACCCAGACCTGTGATTCAAGCTGGGGAATCATCTCCACGAGGATAGAAACAGCCTTGTGGTTTCACCTCTCTGTGCTCCTGTGGTGGAGCCCCTCACTCCCAGCACTCAGTCCAC
>NC_031782.1:16070536-16085904 GCF_001522545.3 Parus major
AGGGGTGACAGGACACAGAGGTGACAGGACACAGGGGTGACAGGACACAGGGGTGGGCAGGACACAGGGGTGACAGGACACAGAGGTGACAGGACACAGAGGTGACAGGACACAGGGGTGACAGGACACAGGGGTGGGCAGGACACAGGGGTGGCAGGACACAGGGGTGGCAGGACACAGAGGTGACAGGACAGAGGGGTGACAGGACACAGGGGTGGGCAGGACAAGGTCCTGGCAGGGTCTGAGCACAGGCTCTCAGCTGGGGCAGTTTTCAGTGCAAGCTGGAAAATTGGGTTTCTGCAGGGGGCTGCTTTGGCCATCCAACAGCAGTATGGCCAGAGAGCGGTGAGGTTCCTGTCCCAGATTTCCCTTTGCGTCTGGCAGAGGATTTCCCCTTCCCAAAGGGCTGGGAGGGCAGAAAGCACCGCTGACAAACACAGCAGTGTGGTTTGTAGGAGCTCCACGGCCATGCCTGCATCTCAACCCTTGAGTTTTCCACCTCTGCCAGGCTGTGACTCCCCAGGGGCTGCAGGACACCCTCACACCCATCCTGGGGACTCAGTGACATTCCCAAAACGTCACCTCCTGGGGCACCACGGGCACGGCACCCCCTCTGCTTTGCCTGGCCCCGGAGGCTCAGGCCCTGAGGAGCTGCAGGACAGGAGCTATTTTGGGTGCTGAGAGGCTGCCTTGACACTTTCCTGCAGGGAGCCTCCCCCAGCACCCAGCGAGTGGAGAGCTGTCGCAGAGGAGCAGTTAATTAGCCAAGATCCCGGGAGCAGCAAGGGTGGCTGAGTGCAGCTCTGCTCCCAGCACTGACAGCTCCAGCTTTGCTCTCCTGTCCTGCCTTGTTTCCACTGAAACTTCCCCGAGCCGTGGAAAACGCACAATTAGAGGCTGTTAGGTGATTGATTCCTGGGCAAAGGGGCCTTTCCTCCTTGCCTGGAAGGTCTGGCAGGTATTATTTAAAGAGCTAATGAATGTTAATGGGCACATTATTTGCAAATCTTGAAGTGGAATATTAGATCAGGGCTCCTGTGTGTCATGGTAATCAGCTTTCCCTCGCTCGCTCTGGCTGGGAGGGGGAAACACCCTGCAGTCGCTTTGTTGTGTGCTTTTCAGATTAATATCCTCTTTCCAATCCAGCAGCTTTTCTCGGGGTGTAGGAGTCCAAGAAGCAGATGGTTCACACGCTGCTGTTTGATGCCTGACCAAGGGATTGTCCTGCTCAAAAACCGCCCTGCTGCGAACACAGAGCGAGCTCCCTGCTTTGGTCTCTGCCAGGAGGGGGGAAAGGTGTTTGGGAAGAGGCAGGGCAGGGCTGGATCCCCCTCCCAGCAGCATCCCTGGGATGGAGAGACGTGTCTGAGCTGCTCAGAGCCCACCTGGATCCTCATCAGGATGGGCACCGAGGGGCAGCTCACACCAAGAGCTCCCTGCTGCAGCTCCAAGCTGCCTTTTCTCCAAATTTCCCAAATTTCACTTGGCTGCTTCCTCCTGCACTTCCATCCACGTCCTCCTCCAGACTCCCACATCCAGGCAGCTCCAGAGCTCTGGCCAGGCCCCCCAGCCCACATCCCCCTGGCTAACTGGCTGCTCCTGGGTGCCGAGGGCGAGGTTTGAGTCGTGTTTTCCACAAGAACACACTGAAAGGTTCATCTCCCAATCCTCCTGGACACACCTGGGTCAGGGAGAACAGCCTTCATCTCCCAACCCTCCTGGACACACCTGGGTCAGGGAGAACAGCCTTCATCTCCCAACCCTCCTGGACACACCTGGGTCAGGGAGAACAGCCTTCATCTCCCAACCCTCCTGGACACACCTGGGTCAGGGAGCACAGCCTTCATCTCCCAACCCTCCTGGACACACCTGGGTCAGGGAGCACAGCCTCTGCCAGCTGTGACCCAAGATGCCCAGCACACCTCTGGATAGCACACACATGCTGTGCCTTAGGAGGCTGAATGGAAGGAAAGAAGAAATCACTGGGGATTTTCCAAATGTTTTTGCTGGAGCCCTTCCTGAGCATCAGCCAAAGAGGCAAAGCTGCTGCACAGAGAGCAGCACAGGCCTGTCCTGGCTCAGGAGGTGCCATGGAGGCTCCTGGGGGCCAAAGGGAGCCCCAAAATGGGGAGTTGGGAGGCTGGGGGACCTGTGGGTGACAGCAAAGTGTGATTCAGGTGTTCCCCTGGTGTGACTCAGGTGTTCCACCTGCTGACTGCTGCTCCCAGCTAGAGGATCCCGGTGGGAAGAGCAGCACCAGGAACTGTGTGGAAAATTTCCCCCAGGTGAGAGATGAGGGAAGGCTCTAATCTGCCAAAATAAACCAGCAAACTGAGGGTGAGAAAAAGATCCATCACCTTCTTCTGTGTTTCCAGTCTCCTTCTGGATTAAAGCAGCAAATTTCTGGATCCAGAAGGGGAAGATTCCTGCTCTGCTGCTCCAGACTCCTGAGCATCCACCCATCCTCCTCAGCCAACCTACTTTGTATTAACAGTGATTCAAATGTTAACAGCTGCTGTCCATGTTCGTCAAAAAGCAGCTTAATACAAATATATGATTATTGTATGAGCATTGTATAAAAGATACTTGGTTGTGTCTTAAGCTAAAACAACAATATACACTTTTATCCAATCCTGATACGTTTATAAATATATTTAAATGGGTATAAATATTTATAAATAGTTTCTGTAATCTTCTGTAATTAGGCTCTAAGCTCTGTGACAGACAGCATCTGTTTGATCTCCGTGTGTGTGTGTGGCAGGTCTCTCCAATAAAAGTGGAGGAGTCAGGAGATGCCTCTGAAGGGAGCTGGTTCCTTCCCTTGGGAGGAGGAAACCCGGACCTGGAGCAGGCTGCAGGTGCAGGAGAAGCCGAGCAGAGCTGGGAGTGTGCAGCCAGAGCAGGGGGATGGAAGATGAGCAGCCCAGGGCTGGTGCTGGAAATGCTCTGTGAGTTATTGGCAGCTGGAAGCTGGGCTGGGAGGAAGGAGCAGCCAGCGAGGACGTGGTGGGTGGGAAAATGATCATAAACCCTTTTTTATTTCTCCTCATAACTCTCTTTATTTCCTCTCTGTTTGACTGTCGCTTTGAGCTCTCTTCGTTACAGAGGGAGAGGAAGTAACCTAACGCAGAGTCAAACAAAACGCGCCCTTTTTGCTCCAAAAGCCTTTTGGGAATGCTCCTGACACAGAGGAAATGGGGTGGATTTTCTCAGGGCTGTGGGAGCAGCTGATGAGCTCGGTGACAGCAGGACAGGACATTCCATGGTCACACGAAGCCACCAGCAGCTCCCAGGGGTGGGTTCAGGTCCCAGAGCAGCTGCTGGGCCAGCTGGAGGCCTGTCTGGACTGCTCCACTGCTCGTCCTTTTCCAGCTCAGGACAGCCTGACGTGGCTCAGGTGGCTCCTGGATATCCCTGACCCCCCCATGGCAGAGGGGATCCTCAGACCATCCCACACAGGCACCCCTGGGGCTGGCAGGACAGAGGGCACATCCCACGTGCCAAGGGCTGGCTGGATGTTATCGGTGAGAGAAACAGAAAGTGGGCACTGCAGGAGGTTTTTGGGGACAGCCTTTTTTGGCTGGAGAAGGGTTTTTGGGGTGGTGACACGGGGAGATGCTGCTCAGTGGGCACAAGTGGGATGGGGAGGAGGAGGAGGAGGAGGAGGGGGGGAGGCAGAGTTTGCCCCATGCTGTTCAGCTGCTGGTGTGCCAGGCTGTGCCCAGAGATGGCCTGGCTCCCACAGGCACTGCTCTGTGCCCCCTCTGCACACCCTGGGGACACTGCATGTGTCCCCTGCCCTTTGTCCAACCAGAAGAGCCTGTTCTGCCCTTGGGATTGGGGGAAAATCCTGCTGGAGGAGATGGAGGCACCTCTGCTTCATCCAGGCTGAGGGAGAGGATGTGGAGAGCGACAGAGAGAGGTTTGTCTGTGTGGGATGGAGACAATTGCTGGGAATGGCAGGGGAAGAGAAAGTGGAGCAGAGAGAACAAAGCCAGACTGAAGCAGGAGCCTGGGGCTGTGTAGGGAGTGGGAGAACATCCAGCAGAGCTGGACTGGCTGTGCCAAAACCCTGGGAATCGCTCTGACTCCACTCTGGCTCTCGGTGTTGAGCCCTGCTCCTGAGCTGGGCACCGTGCTGCTCTGTGGCAGATGATTGTCATTCCCAATTTCTGTGTTTAAAAATGCAGGAGAACGGACTGAAAGAAAAATAATCAAATTGCCAAGTGCAAAGTTACAGAGTGATCTTTGCTTTGCAGCTTTGACTTGGGCCCCGGCTGTGTATCTTTAATCTTCCAGAAGTCTTTAATCAGAAGAAAATCTGGCTTATCCCTAAAGCCCAGGGTCTGAGCCTGTGCAGTGCAAACAGAATCCTCGGGAGCCTCCAGGAGGGGATGGAGCAGGCACGGTGGAGATGTGGCTGTGGCTGCCCAGTGATTGCACAGGGCAGTGTGGAGCTCCAGAGGCAGGGCAGGAGAGGAGATGCTCGAGGCAAGAACGAGGGGGAAATGAAACTGTGACAGCTGTGAATGAATAAACAGGCTGGGGGTTTAACAGGGAAAAGGGAAATGTTGGGAAATGTTGTCTGTGCTCACCTGGAGTGAAATTTGCTGGGTTTTGTAAGCTTGGATTTACGACAGAATCACAGTGGGAAGGGACATTAAAGCTCATCCCTTTCCAGCCCTGCCATGAGCAGGGACACCTCCTGCTGTCCCTGTGTGATCCAGCCTGGCCTTGCACACTCCCAGGGATCCAGGGGCAGCCACAGCAGCTCTGGGCAAGCAGAGGCCTCCCACTGATTACAGGGTGATGCTGAGGATTTGGGGTTTTTAGAAATGGGGCAGTGACTTCCCACCAGTTTACAACAGATTGTAAAGAACAATGAGGAAATAGGAGAATCCAGTGGGACAGGAGCAAAACCAGCCCTGCCTTTCCTTTAGAGCTCATCCACCTCAATCCTCAGGACTGAATTTTTTGGCATGGGTGAGGCTTTTCCCAGTGTCTTTAAGGAGAGCAGCCTCACTTTCCAAACGTTCTCAGGCAGCCCCAGCCAGGGTAGGTGGCTGCCCCTGGGTTTCCCTTTCCTCCTCTCCTGCCTTGCTGAGTGCTCCTGGCAGTTTTCAGCTGATAAAAACCTCCCAGGAAATGATGGGACTTGGGAACAATCCTGCCCTCAGCCTAAAACATGGAAAGGGGGAAATGCTTGGATTGTCACGACCTTCCTGTGTGTGGTCACACATTCCTGGCTCCTCTGTGGAAAATGTTGGGATGACCTTCCTTGGGAAGGGCTTTGGGGCATGATGGAGGTCAGGAGCTCTCTTTAAACTTTGTAATTACCAGTATAAACTTTCCATTGCTAAAATGAGTCATTTGGTTGTTGTTTCCTCACATAGATTGATTTATTTTATTTATCTCATGGCATCACATACAAATCCAGGTAAAGCTTGGATGTGTTCATTCTGAGGAGCAACAATCCCAGCTGGAATGGGAAATTCTCCAGGGAATGGGGTATCCTGGATGGCCCTTTTGTCCAGTGTGGGATCTAGTGGGGTTTTATCCCAGCTTTTGGGTTTTCTGTGGAAATCAGAAGGACAAAACCCCAACCCATGACAGCCAGGGCAGAAAGCAGCAGTGGGCAAGTGCAGGAGAGGGCTGGGCATTAATTAGTGTGATGAACAATTAATGAGCAATTAATATTAGAAAATAACTCACTCTGTGAGTTTAAATTCTAAACCAAAGTGAAAGGTTGAGACTCCATCAGCACCCATCTGACCAGGTGACTCTAAACCATAAGAATCTGGGGCCCAGGGGGTGCAAACCAGCCCAAAATTGGGGAGAATTCCAGAAACTCCATGGAAAAAATGGACAGAGACAACACAGGAGAGAATTCCTCCTTGGGGCAGCCAGGAGAAGCGGTGCCAGATTTAATCCTGGGCAGGCCACAGGGCTAATTTTAAATGCTGTTGTTGAAGGGTTGCTCTATAAAAATGTCTCGATGTACTTCAACTCCGTAACATTGTAGGAATTTAAAAATAAACCTGCAAAAGTTCATCACAACTTCATTTCAAAAAGGCTCTCCACATAAAAGGGGAGAGGCTTGTTAAAAAGAAATTAAAAGCAGCCACCAAAAGGGTGACATTTTTCCAGGGGACACAGACATTGTTTAAAAATCTTCTATTAGAGGATGAGAGCAAACCTATACAATTATCAAAAGAGACCTTAAAAGGGCAAAAAATTAGCAGTTCTCATTAAAGAGCAGACCAAAGGAGGCTGTCAGAGGTAAAACAGTATCCTTCAAAACGTGGAAGTCATGTTCAAAGGAGAAAAACGAGAAAAGCAGCGTGAGAAGACAAAGCTGTGACAGCAGAGACAAGCCCTTTTTTGGAGGAGGTGTAAAAATCTAATATTAAACCCTAATAAATCTAAAAATAAACCTTAATAAATCTAATAATAAACCCTTTTTGCCAACCCCCCTCTGTGGAGCCCCCAGAGCAGAGGATCCATCCCCAAATCAGCAGTATTTGAGGAGGTGGGGGAGCAAAATGGGGAAATTGAAAGTATTCCAAGGAGCACCTGGAATTCACCCCAGAGGCTGAAGGATGTGGAAAAGGAAAGAGGCATTTACTGGGAATGAGCAGTTTATTAAAAAAGAAAAGGTGGTTCCAGAGGAGCTGGAGGTGGGAAATGCAGGGATGCTTCAGTCCAGGGATGGTCCAGCCTGGCTCTGAGCTGGGCAAACACTCAGGAAAATATTCCAATAAATATGGAACAGTGGGGAAGATTCACTGCATCAAGAGTCCCTGCAGCCCCTGAGCTTCCAGAGCAGGCAAAAGCTTTGGAAAAATCCCCATCAGAGGATCTTAAAGAAGTTAAGAGTGCAGTGTGAAATTGTAGTGTTGCAGAGAAAAATCAACTGTGTCTCCTAAAGGTGCAAGAAACAATTCAGGAATAAATCAGCAGAGTAAAAGTGGCAAGAGAAGCCCGCAGGGAGCTGTGGAGGAGCAGCACCCCCAGAGCAGGAGGAGGAAAGGAAAGCAGCTAAACCATGAAGCTGCCGATAATTGTTCAATATTCCCAGTTCCTGGTGTGAAGCTGTGGCAGGAGCTCACAACGGGCCAGGAAAACAGGAACAACATGTGCAGAGTGCTGTGGGAGGCTGGAACAGTCCTGTAGGAAGAGCTGGGACTGCCCAGCCTGGAAAAGGGTGTGGAGACCTCAGAGCCCCTTCCAGTGTCTGGATGGGAAACTGGGGAAGGATTTGTGTCAGGAATTGGAGTGCCAGGACAAGGGGAATGGGTTCAGACTTAAAGAGGGGAAATTTGGATGGGATATTGGGAAGGAATCACTCCCTGGCAGGGTGAGCAGGCCCTGGCACAGGGTGCCCAGAGCAGCTGGGGCTGCCCCTGGATCCCTGGCAGTGCCCAAGGCCAGGTTGGAGTAGCCTGGGACAGTGGAAGGTGTCCCTTGGGGTGGAATGAAATAATCTTCAAGGTCCTTTCCAACCCAAACCATCCTGGGGTTCTGGGATTTGAGCTGAACCAGTCACAAGCCTTAACCAAGCTGTAGCTGCTCAGGAAATGTGACTTTTTCCTTGCATGCCCATGTTGCAGGTACAGTTAGGGGGAAAAAAAAAATCACCTCAGTGATCTGTGACAGCCTAAAAGTAAATTGAGTGTGGAAATTTTTCGGGGGAAAAATGTTAAACAAAACAGAAGAGATCAATTTGTCATTGCACAGATCAATATTTCACCTGCTACTTAACTGCTGTTTGCAGATCTGTTCCCTCCACTGGAGGAGAAAAAAAAAAAAAAGACAGGAAAAAAAAACCCTAGGAAGGAGAAAAGATGGAGAGAGAAGTGGGAAAGATAAGGGTTGAGGAATGTCTCTGCAGGAGGAGAGATTTCATGGATTGAGACTCTTCAGTCGGAGCAAAGTGTGAGTGATGGGCAGGGCTGGCACAGGGGAGATAATTCACAGCTCCTGCAGCTCAGAACTGGGATAGCACCTGGATCAGGACATTCCAAACAGGCAGGAACAACCTGCTTGGTTCAGATTTTGTGTCACCAAAATCCTTCCCCAAGGGATTTGGTGGGGTTTGTGTGGGCTGGGGGATAACCAAAAACATGCAGAGAGGGGTCTGGGCCTCGCTGGCCTCCCCACACCTGGCCAGGTTTGCTTCCCTCAATTCTCCTCCTTGTTTGGAAGCTTCATCCAGGAATTTTTCAGGAATCTCCTGAAATGGGTGGGCCCTCACTTGAGGATGGGGTCTCATGCACAGCTTTGTGTTTGATCCCGACTGGAAACCGAGTCTGCCTCAGTCTGAGGTGGAAAACCAGGATTTTCCTTCTGGAGCAGAATTCAGCTGCTTTTCCAAGAGCATTCCCCACTGGACATCAGCTCACCTTCCATCGCTGTGAGGGAAGAATCGAGCTCACACTTTAAATTCTTGAACAGCCTTGGAGGAAAATGATTTCAAATTCACCTCACGCTCCAGGAGAGCTCCAGGCCTGGAGCAGAGGAGCTCTGGTGGAGCTGCACCCAAGGAGGCAGCGCTGGGATCACACTTCCACGGGATCCTGCGTGGAGCAGAAGGCTGGAAGGGCATCAAACCCAGCCAGGGAAGGCAAACAACAGCCCACAGCTTCAAAGAAAATCTCTGAACCCCAGCAGGACTCAAAGCACTGCAGCACTGGGGGGGAAAAAATACGTTTTGTATTTTTGCTTTCAGTTCTGCCACGTTCAGGTTTAAACCACGGAGCAGCGGTGCAGAAAGGCAGAGGCAGAATTTGTCATTCCGCTGTCCTGAAAATGGTTAAAGCAGCATTTGTTCAAGGTTAAACAACCCAGCAAAAGTTCCTCTTGTGCTGAGTAGAAATAGGCAGATTTTCTGCATGAAAAGGGAAATACATAAAGTTGTGAGTGCCTCGCATTGGAATGGAAATGCTGAGACGCCGCTGAGGTGCTGGGAATGGGGAATCAGCGCCGGGAGCGGCCCAGGCCCGAAAATAATTTATTTTCTTCAGTGAAATTTATTTCATGAAAAGTCATTATTCCAAAATCAATGTCAGCAAAGCAAGGGGCAGCCGGGAGCAGCTGCAGCTCGGGGTGGCACGGAGAGCTCAGCTCCAGGGAAAAGCTCGGCCTGGCTCCCCCTGGCCTGGGCCACACTGAAATGCACAACCCCAGATTTCACCCCCTGTCCTCAACTCCCCACAGTTCCAGCCCTGCTCTGGGCAGGGAGATGATGGAAAAGCTGGGGATGGAAGAGATCTCAAAGCCATCCATGGGCAGGGACAGCTTCCACCATCCCAGGCTGTTCCCAGCCCTGTCCGGCCTGGCCTGGGCACTGCCAGGGATCCAGGGACAGCCCCAGCTGCGCTGGGAAATCCATTCCAGGGCCTCTCCATCCTCACAGGGACGAGTTTATTCCCAATATCCCATCTAAGTCTCTCTTTTTCCCACTTAAAGCCATTAAAGATGGGGAGTCCTGTCGTGCATCCACCTCTGCAGGACAGTATTAATTCAGATTTATGGATTTCTAACCACTGGAAATCATGATCAAGGAAATAAATTGAGGGGATTTTGGGGGGCTGGGACCAGGCCAGGGTGCAGAGCAGCTCCTGCCACGTGCCAGAGATCCCAAAGATTAAAAATCCCACTTGGATGCAGGAATTAAGCAGAAGCCCACAGCAAAATCTGCTGGGCCGTCCTCACACATGTGGCAATTTTTAAAGCTCTCTCCACTGCTTCGCTGGAAAGCAGAAATTTCTTGGGTTCTCCCTGAACTAAATGATTTTTTGACAGGAGTGTTTATGGTGATGAAAAGGAAAGATCATAACACATCCCTGCAAAAAAAAAAATTAAAAAATAAATAAAGAAGCCAGAGGGACGAGCTGGCCTACAGATAATAAGTAACAAATCAGGAGAGGGAGGAAGATAATGGCTGTGATTAAAAATTAGACACTGGGAAATAAAGGACGATGGATGGGAGAAGTAAAAGTATCCATTTTAAAAAAAAATCCATATCCAAATGTGTTATGGACAACAAGAAAACATTTTCAATTAGGCTGGAACAAAAGAAATTCCAGTGAAATTGCCATGTTATAGATCCAGGTTTTGATAGGGGCAGGAATGGCATCAATAATGATGCAGATGATGCAGAAGAGCCCAAAAATCTGCTCTGGGAAACAATGAAGGGAACAGACTTCCAGCTCTCATCCCCCAGCATTTTCCATCCCAACGGCAGCAGCTCCCAAATTGTTCGCAGCTTAAAAAACTGTGAAGCTGCAAGCTTAATTAAGCGAAATAATTATTAATTTTTAAAAGCTTGCAATTAATTTTTAAACCAGTTTTCACCTGCAAGATCAGCCAAGCTGTTTGGAAATTTGTGGAGGGAAATCACTAAATATTTTACAAGAATAAAGCTGGTGGTAAGAGGGTGAAAAATGGGGCTGGGGTTTGTCACCAGCCCCCAACTGGAAGTGCCACTGTCCCCTAAAGCTTCTCCTTCTCCTCCCTCCTCCCCTCTACCTTTAGCTGGTCCCATCCTATAAACCCCCTCCTTTGTTTTCCCCTTGGCATCAAACACATTTTTTTATAAGCTGGGGAATAAAAATTGTTTCCAAAAGCATCTTGTGATCCTGGGGTTTCTCTCTGCTGCTGAAGTTGATTGTCCTTGTTATTCCAGGAAAAGTTTGGAGCTGTTTAATTTGTTGGCTCCCAGCAGGTGGAAGGTTTGATGCAGGATTTGTGGGATTAAGGGTGATTTGGGTCGTTCAGGGGTTTGCTCTGAGTGAAATCACCACAGCTACAGCAGAATATCAGCAAAAGAAAGTTGCAGGGTCCTTAATTAAGTGCCCTTAATTTTATTATAAATCTTGAGGCCTTACAAGTGAATTGATGTTTAATCAGGAAATGATGATTCTGCCTCTGCCTGTGAAACCAGAGGGAGCCAAAGGGAAATCCACGAGGATTTGGGTTCAAAACCACTGTTTTTAAAGGAAAAACTCCCTTGAGCCTCCATGGAACCCCAAAATGGTTTTGGTTGGAAGGGACTATAAAAGTCATCGAGTACCATCCCCTGCCATGGCAGGGACACCTCCCACCATCCCAGGTTCCTCCAAACCCCATCCAGCCTGGCCTTGGGCACTGCCAGGGATCCAGGGGCAGCCCCAGCTGCTCTGGGCACCCTGTGCCAGGGCCTGCCCACCCTGCCAGGGAACAATTCCTGCCCAATATCCCATCCAACTCTGCCATTCCCTGGGTCCTGTCCCTCCATCCCTTGTCCCCAGTCCCTCTCCAGCTCTCCTGGAGCTCCTTTGGGCACTGGAAGGGGCTCTGAGCTCTCCATGGATCCTTTTCTCCACCCCCAGCTCTCCCAGCCTGGCTCCATGGCCTCCTCTGGATTTGCTCCAGCAGCTCCACATCATCCTTGCTGTGCTGACCTGAAGCAGGAATCCAGGTGGGATCTCTGCTCCAAGCACATCCTTTCCCCTGGCACTGCCCTTCCACCATTCCTTGGCCAGGCTGGGAATGCTTTGCTCCAGGACAGGGATGAGAAATTGCTGGCAGGATTGGCTTTGGTAGGAGCCTGTTTGGATGGGAAGGAACATTTTGCAATCCTGAACCTTCCTGTGAAACCTCCAGTGAGATCAGCTGGAGTCCAGCTCCCAGAAGTTAAGCTTTGCTTAATCTCAGCCTAATTGCGCAGTGAGCTGGCCTGGAAGGTCCCTGCTGTGCTGGAGAAGGGATTGACCCTGCTGGCACCACAGCCTGGAGCTGGAGGATTTGGGCATTGCTGTCCTGTGTTCCCAGGGCACAGCAGTGGCCTGGCAGGAGTGGTGGGAATGGAATGGAATGGAATGGAATAAAACACCATGGAACTGTGGGAATGGCTGGAGGGACATCAAACCCCCCCAGGGCAAAGGCAGGGCTGCAGGAGGGAGCTTTAAGCTGGGAACACTGTGCCCTCTGCTCAGGAGCCACGTGGAATTCCAGGATTTTCGAGGTGTTTGGCAGTGGTGATTGTTGTAGGCTGCTTTCAGATTTTTGGGAAAAATGCAGTGCCTGATTCAGCCTGAGCCACCTCTGGCTGTGCTTCCCATTCTCTGGATTTGAAGCACCCAAAGGAGGCAGAGCTGTGGGATTGGGATAGGAAACCGCAGCTTCTGCCACAGCTCTGGACAAAGCCCAGGGCCAGAGGGGCTCTGCTCCAGGCTCGGATTTGGGCAGAACCCACAGACCCCACAGACCCCCCAGCCTGTGGGTTTGGGGTGCAGGTGGAGCCAGGGAGAATCTGCCTGTCTGGGATTGCTCCAGCATTCCCAGGGTGGAGACAGAAGGAGATTTATCCCCCCATTCCCAGGAGCTGCTGCTGCATCTCCCACCCTGTGGCTCCAGGCCACTCGGGGCAGGATGAGGGATAAATCCCAAAAATGTCACTAACACCCTGCTGGGGAGAGGGAAAGCAAAGGGTGAATTTGCTGTAGTGGGGTTTAACAGAGAAGGGACTCAGGTTAGAGGAAGGTATAAAGAAATACAAGGAATCAATTTTTTAATGGATTTGCCTGTGCTTTAGACTGGTTCCAAAAAGCTTGGAGTAATCCAGGGAACAAGGTAATAAATTGTTGATATATTTGTAGTGCTGAACAGGGCTGAGGTCTGGTGAAATCCTTGGTTTGGGAGGTGAGGAATTCTGCAGAGAAGCTTCCATTTTTTCCCTTCATGGTTATCATCAAACTCAGATTATTTTTTCCCCTTTTTATTTTTATAAAAGGAGTTTACAGTTCCTTTTTTATATCCTTCCTTTTTTATAGTTTCCAACCTATTTATTCTCAGGTTTATTTATTTAACCTGTAAATTAAAGGTTTCCCATTACTTCTAGCTCGGTGTTTATTCCCTAGGGTACCTGCCCTGCTCCAAAGGGAAGGGGAAGGGGCAGGGAAGGGGCTTTTCCTGGAGGTTTTTCCTCTGGAGTTTCCAAGATTGAAAACCAGCCTGAGGGAGAGGACCATCCTGCTGGGAAAGATCATTTCTTTGTCTTGTAATTGAGGAGGTTCAGGTGCTCTGATAACCCCAGATCCAGAGTTCTGGGCTCTCCCCATGGCAGAGCAGTTGGGAACAAGCAGAGAAATCCTGGCAATGAAACATCTCTGGTGCCTCCAGGCTTTGCTGCTCCTCCAGCCCTCCAAGGGAAACGATTGTGGTGCCAATGTTGAGCAGGGGCTGTTTGAGTTCCTGGAGGCTGCAGCTCATCACAGGTCAGCTTTGATGGGATTTTGGCCAACTGGAACTTCCCTGTGTTTGCATCACCCCGTGGAATCCATGTTCTCCTGGATTCTGGGCCAGTGCCAGCAGAGGCTGAAGTTTCCTGGGATTTTGGCTCTTTGAGGTGGATCTTTCCCACCAATCCTGGAGAACAGGAAACCCTGAACCCCCACCCAAGCCTTCCCCAGCCCCTCTGGCTTCCAGGCTGGAGAAATCTGGATTAGATAGAAATCTGGATCAGATAGATCCAAACTGTTTAAAACAAGCAGGAAAACCCCATTATCTGGGCAGGCCCCTGAGGGCAGCAGGAATTTCTCCCATCTCTATTCTGTGGTGTCTGGCTGGTTGTGCATGGGCAGCCAAAGCTCCCAGGCACCTGCAGGAGGGAATTTTTAGCATCCACGATGGTCTTGCACGTTCCCAGTGTGTTTCCTGCCCTGGGAAATGCTGGATTTGTTCCTGAAACCCTGAAAAGAACAGGTTTTTAGGTCTTGCCAGGGAAGTCAGTGCTCTGGACAACAGGAAAACAACACAAGGTGTTTTTCCATGTCCTCAGGAGTGCTGGCAGAGCTAGAACAGATGGATAAGATGGATCAGAAGCCTTTCCAGCTGAAGAGCTCGGTTTGCAAGCTTTGGATTTCAGATTTATTTTAAAAATTCCTCTCTGAGGGGAGGCAGGACTATTCCACAAACCATTCAGCACTGTCCAAAGCAGGACTTGTCCATTTAAAATAACCACCACAGACCCTCTGGATCAGCCCTGCCATGCTCCCTCCTCCCAGGAACTGCCAGGACACCTGGGAATCCAAACACTGGACTGGGAAACCACCTCTCCATCTCCACTGAGGCTTTTTTCCCAGCTCAGGTTCTTGTCAGGCCCTGTTTGCATCCCTTCTTTTCTGCCCAGTGATTGTTGCTGTCAGCTTGCTCTTATCCCATTTTTTATATAGGTTGCTTTATTTGGTTTTATTGCTTCTTTCACCTCTTATCTCATCAAGGTGCATTTCTTCATTGCTTTTGTGATCAGCGTGGCTTTTTGGAACACATTTAGGGCATCTTTTAAAAGGGCCTTCAACAGCTCCAAATTAATCACCCCAATCATTCTGATAATTTTCCTGCCAGTCCCTAAATGTTTTCAGCAGGGCCTTTCCCCACAGGTATCCAAGCCCAGGCAGGGATTGTGTTTGGGCAGAGCAGCAAAACCGGAGCCTGGTGGATGAGGAATGGTTTTGTTTGGTGATCAGTTCACCCCAATCCATGGAAAAGGGCTGAACCAGCAAGACTGGGAAGGTAAGGAACAGTCTGAGCTGGAAAATAATCAGGGCATGTTTGAAAAGCTTTGAGGATTGTGGTGAGGAGCCACCCCCAGTGCCCCAGGAGCTGTGCCTGGAGCCACCAGCACAGCTTGGAGTCTCCTTATCCCCCTCCAGCTGCAGCAAAACTGGAGCCAACCCCTCTCCATCTCCTTGGGTACAGCCTGGGGATGAGGAGGGAAATCCTTTGGAAGGAGACCCCAAAACCCCCAGCCCGTGGCTGCAGGCAGAGGAGCAGTGTCAGGGCTGGTCCTGCCTCTTTCTTCCAGAGCAAAGAAATCCTCAGCTCCCTTATTTCCATTCCCAATAAACCTGCAGGCTGGCAGGTGCCCTGAGCTCTGCCACTGTGCTCCTGGGAGTGTCTGGAGCCTGGGAATGCTGGCTCTGCGTTCCAGGCTGACACTGCAGGGCTCTGGTGTTGTTTTCCTACCACTCCGTTGTGTTCCCAGAGCATCATCATGAAGAGAAACATGAAAGCAGGCAATTTATAATAATAAAAATAAATAAAAGGCATAATAACGTAAATTATGCACATCATTAACCCCGAGTGCTGCTCTGAAATGGACGGAGATTCTGCAGCAAAATCACTGAGGTTGTGCCGTGACAATTTTCATGGGAGGACAGGAAGGGCAGGAATCTGTGGTGGACCTGTGGTGGACACAGACCTGTGAGGGACATGGACATGGGGTGGAAGTGGACCTGCTGGGGACAGAGACCAGTGGTGGACAGAGACAGTGGTGGACAAGGACCTGTGGAGGCCATGGACCTGTGGTGGAAATGGACCTGTGG
>NC_031782.1:16086229-16132071 GCF_001522545.3 Parus major
GTGGACCTGTGGTGGCCATGGACCTGTGGTGGCCGTGGACCTGTGGTGGCCGTGGACCTGTGGTGATGGTGGACCTGTGGAGGCCGTGGACCTGTGGAGGCCGTGGACCTGTCACCCTCGTCTGTTCGAGGCAGATGAATTCTTTGCACAACTCATCTCCTGCAGCAGGTGCCAGGTGAGGGCAGGGGAGCTCCACACCACCCCAGAGGTCCCCTTGTCCATGGAGGAACCCCACAAGTCCAGCTCAGGTCCCTCACTTTGCTGTCCAACTCTTCCAGGAGCAATTCCAGGCCACGTGGATTTTTTTATTCTTGATTTTTGAGGAATATAAAGGAGGGGATGGGGAGGGAACTGGTGTTGGATGTCTCCTCCCTTCCAGTTCCTCCCCTTTCCTTCTGCTCACTCTTTTCCCTTTTCAAAGAAGAAAGAATCACTTGAAACTCTTTCATCAGCTCACTCTCATCAAAGGCAAGTGGGCTCAGCCTGAGTGGGATTTCCCAGCCCCCTCCCATCTCCCAGATTCCTAAAGCTGCTTTAAAGCGCCTTAAACCCTTCCTGCGTAGCGTTTTTCCTTGCAAAAATTAGACCTCATGAAAATAAATAATTCCCAGAGGAAATTTCAATTTGATTACAAATATTGACTTGCTTGAGGAAAGCTTTTTTTAAACAAAAATCCATTTGGAATCAACATTTTCAAATTAAACATGTATGTTCGCTCTGTCAGAGTACTTAACTTGGAAAAACACCAATTTTCTTTCCAGTGGTTGGGGATTTTAGGAGTTTCTCCCACCCATAGGTTTTTTTTTTGGGTGAGAGCCGAACAAAAGCGAGGCCTTGAAATCGGGCGAAGTCGGGAAAAGATTTGTTTTCATTTCGAGGGATTAAAAAAAATGCAATGTGAAATGTTGTAAATCATTTTCATGCTTCTAAAAAAAAAAAAACCCAAAACAAAACCAACAACCTACAAATGCAGAAATATGTGGATTAGAGCTGGAGCTCCAGGAGGTGCCTGAGCTGGAGGAACACCAGGCAGAGCTGACAGCCAGTGCTGCAACTCTGATGTCACTTGGATGGTCCCCATGACCCCACTGCTCCCAATCCCAGCAGTTTGGGAGGGATTTTGCAGGGATTGCCAG
Source organism: Parus major (assembly GCF_001522545.3). NCBI lineage: Eukaryota > Metazoa > Chordata > Aves > Passeriformes > Paridae > Parus > Parus major. The sequence goes on from NC_031782.1 coordinate 16,087,366, forward strand.
CCAGGAGATGTGGGAGAGGAGCAGACAGCAGGGAAGAACTTGGTGGTTTGGCAGCTGAGTGGTGACATCAAGCTGTGCATGGGCTCTCCATCATTTCTGGGCTGATTCCAGAGGGTCCATCAGCACTCCACAGGTGCTTGTGCAGAATTAGGGACTCCCAGAATGGTTTGGGATTGGGAGGGACTTTTAAAATCATCCCATTCCACCCCTGCCATGGCAGGGACACCTCCCACCATCCCAGGCTGCTCCAAACCCCGTCCAGCCTGGCCTTGGGCACTGCCAGGGATCCAGGGGCAGCCCCAGCTGCTCTGGGCACCCTGTGCCAGGGCCTGCCCACCCTGCCAGGGAACAATCCCTGCCCATATATCCAACCTAATTTTCCCTTTCAATTTGAACCCTAAATTCCCAGTTCAGTGACCAGTATGACCAGTATGAGCCCAGTTTAGGCTCCACACCCCACCAAAGCAGCACTTCAGACGCCCTTTCTGGTGTCCAGCCCCACTTAACAAAGCTAAACCCAACTGCTCACAGGGTGAATCTTTGCTGTGTTTCCCCAAGACTCTTCCTGTGCTTTCTGGGATCCCTCTGCTCCTGGAAACTGGAACTGAGCTGAAACATTTGGGGAACCTCCCCCACTTCAGGACAGGGAGCACTCAGGTGTGAATGTGCTGCTTTTGCCACTTTATGGATTAAAAAGGGAAGAATAAATCAACTTAACTTCATGCAATATAGGAGCTGTGTCAGGGGAGAGGGTGGATTGTTTTCAGTGCAAGAAGAACCCGGTGTCCTGCTCATTTTGGGAGGGGAAGGAAGAAGAAGGAGCTGGATGAACAGCGATGTCCTGATGCAGACAAGATTTCCACACACTTGTGCTGGCAGAGGTTCTGAGGGCGCCTTCAGCCTCTGCCAAAACAAAACACATCCACGCATGAAAAGAAATCAATTTCAGCATCAAAAGTGACCCTGGCAAGGGCTGGGGGCTCTCCTGGAGCCTGAATCGAGGGGCAGAGGGGTTGGGAGGGTCCCCAGCAGCTGCAGTTTCTCAGGACCATGCTGAGATCAGGCAGCTCCGGCAGAGACTCTGCTCACTGGAGACATCCAGGGATCAGCCAGGAATGACTCCAGACACTGGAAGAGCTTTTAAGGAGCACTTTGTTCACAAATGCACGTGGGAAATGGCCGGTAACAAATGCAGTGAGCCCTGGGACGCCAGGCCTGCCTGCCCAGGCAGTGGCCCCATTAGGCCCAGCAGGGGATCCCAGAGCGGCATTCCCAGCAGGAGAGCCACACTCCCACATGAAAACAGGAAAACAAATGCTGAACTGTTTTCTGTGCAATTCCAGCAACTTCTCAGCCACATCCCAGCAGGTCCAGCAGTGCCTGAGCCTGGTTTACCCCACAGGGGCCCAGCAAAGCCTGAGGAGCCGCTGTGGCCCCCATGGCTGGTGCTGCCCCTTTTGCTCTGACGTTCCTTCATCCTTTTCCCAAATAATTGTGTTCAAACAGCCCATGCAGACATGATGAAGCTGTTCAGGACAATGGATGTTGTCAGTGAGGACAACTTCTCTTAAGGTTAATTAATCATTTGTAAAGCGACCTTTGGGGGGATGAATTATTCAGCAGTGCTCCTCAACCAACACAACACAGAATTTTCATCCAGCGGTTTTTGGTCCAAATTTCCCATAACTGAGGGACAGGAAGAGCTGTGCCCCTGGCTGTCATCTCTGTGTGGGATTCTCCTGCTTGCCCAGTATTTAAACCACAGCCAGGCTCAGGCTGGACCAAAGCCCGACCACTGCTGCTCTTCCCTACCTGTATTTCTTCCTTAAAGCCTGGCTGACCTTAAACTCTCTTGAAGACTCCTCTCCAGGAGCTTGACATTTAAAAGTGCAGTGACAGAAAATAACTTCTTCTAAAAATACGTGTAACTTATTTACCAGCAACCAGGAGAGGAGGAGAGGAATTCAAATGAAGGCACACATTGACATCACACCGCTGGTTGTGCCTTCTCCTGGGGGCAAAGCTGCTTCCTCGGCATTCCAGGCCTTTCCCCCACACCCAAACCTGGGGATGGCTGGGCAGGGATCAGGAGAAAAGGGATCCATCCCCATTTTCCTTTCCCCCATATCCAAACCTGGAAGTGCCTGAGTAGGAACAGGGATGAGAAGAAAAGGGATTCCTCTGTACCCTCCCAGGCTGCAGGGAGGGGCAAGGCTCCAGTTTTGGGGCAGACAAGGAGATGATTTAAGATCCCACAGCGTCCAAAATTGGGAGGCAGGGAAAGACAAGCCAGTTTATTGGGAAAATATCCCATGCATCATTCTTTGTCAGGTTACAGAAATGAAGGAATAAAAGAAGAGAGAAAAAAGAAATCAAAGACAAAACACAGCGCAAATCTGGGAGCTCAGTACTTGGAAAAGTGCTCATTTCCATAGGGAAAAGCTTTCTCCACCCCACATCCCCCCAGGAGAGAGCAGCTCCTGCCCAAACAGGCTCCTCACCCCCTTCCCCACCCAAAAACTCCAGCACAACCCTGGGGGATTCTCCTGAACGTGAGGCGTTCATGTATCTTTAATTATTGTTTCAGCCACATAAATCCATGCAGAATTAAAATTCATGATGGTTCTAGGGTACAAGTGCAAACAATTTGTTCGGTAAACTTTGCTCTAATTGGCATTCTGAAAATTTCCTGTTAATCAAGCCCCCTGGGCTCGGTTTACCAGTGTAGCTGTGCCTGGGAACGTCGGTGCTTGGAGGGTGCACGCGCCAGCGCCGCTTTCAAGGGTCTTTAGACGATATTAACTCACACACTTTGTCCTCCCGTTAATTTGCAAGTAATTTTTTAACAACCTTCCGTGGCCCTGTCTTTTATCTCGCTGCTTCGTTACTCGAGGCGAGCGAGAGGGAGAGCGCTGGTTAAACCTGAGACTAAATCACAGCCGGGAGCCGAGCGCGGAACATTCCCGAGGGCACCTCGAGTTCCTCCCTCTGGGAGACGCCTTTCCAGTGGTTCTTGATTCCAAGTGGCCACAGGAGACATAAAAAGCTGTTTGGACAATGTGGGAACCTCAGGAGGGCGAGGCAGGGACCCCAAAAACTGGGATATGGAGGTGGGGACACCTTGGTCCTCTCGAGCTGAGGAGATTAAAGTTCTGAAGAGCCGAGGCATGGGCAGAGCTGATTTTCCATCCCTTCCATGTGCAGGGGGAACAACGGGAGATGCCAGGCTCTGGCACTTCCCACACACACTCTGACACGGAAAAATTGGCCAACTCCAGATCTCTGTCCCCCAGGGAGCTCCTTCTCTGCTCAGGGTCACCACCAGAATTCCAGGAGCTTTCAGCCATCCCCTCCCATCAGTTTTGCAGCGTTATCATGCCAGTCCTTAACTCGCATCCCGAGAGATTTGGGAGTTGGAGAAGCTTTGGATCACCTGAGCGTCTCTTCCCAGCGGCACAGCGAGGCGGGATGATAGAAATAACAAAATAATGAGCAGCTGACAGAGATCAGGGCTGCGCTGGAGGAGCTCTCCTGGATGGGAATGTGCAAGAAGGAAACACAGGAGAACTGGCGGCTCCCAGAAGACACCAAAGATGGTGCACAACAACAAACTGCTTCCCGGGAAAGCTGATAAGGAGCATAATTAGATGGCATTACGGCAGCAGCAGGGTCTGGGAGCTGGAAAAAATCATGTGGAGAGTGGGAACAGGCACATTCCTGGGGGGAAAAAAGAGGGATAATACAGGGTCACACAGTGGGAGCTGCTCACGAGGTTTTGGAGGCAACCAGAAGGGCCCACAAATAAATCAGATGTAAAACGAGAACAGGAAGATGTGGAGGGCCCTGAATGTCTGGGGAGGCAGAACAGACTGAGCATTCCAAGCAGGGATTTGTCCCATCTCCATTGCTTCAGTCTTTATCCAAAGGTTAATTGTGGATGAAATGTAATGAAACAGCTTTGAAGGGAACCGTGGGGAAGGCCAGAGGAGGGGAAGGGGTTTGGAGCCATTTGGATGTGTCAGATGTATTCAAAACGAGAGGATCTGATGAAAAACACCCTGGAACATTGAACCCTTGGTGGTTATCTTCAAAACTGATGAAGGTGCAGAGGTCCCTGGAGATGAGAGAAGCACCTCTCTTTGAAGAGGATACTTAAAATTAAAAAAAAAAAAAAAATTAGAAAAAACCCTGAATAATCATTTTAATCTAAATTCCCTGAAAGAGGCTGGAGGAAAGGTTAAAATGAGCGACTTGTAAAAGGATGAATAAAATCAAAGAACATGAGTTTGTCAAGAGCCAGCCATGTCAACCCAATTTAATTTCCTTCTTTGATAAGGGAACAGGAGGACCTGATGATGGGGAGCAGCAAACACACGAGTGAGGAGAACTTTTGCATTTTCCCAGTAAGAAAACACCCTCTAAATGCAATCAGAGCTCAACTGGCAGAGAAACCACTCCTGAAGAGGAGGGGTCAGGGGACAAGGAGATGCTCCAGCCTCCACCTTGGCTCTAGAGGAGGGACTGTCACCTTCCCTCTCCATCCTGCCCTTCTCCAGCCTGGCAACCCCCAGCTTTGCCCAGGAAAATTGAGATTAAACCTTTGCTGTGCTGATTTTTAGTCTCTGGTGTTGGTTTGTCCTTCATTTCCCCACAACCTCAGCATCCCCACGGGCGTTCCAGCAGAACCACCTTGACGTAGCATTATCCCACATTAACCTGGGACGCTGGCACGGAGCTTTTGGTGGAACTTCAGTGACTCCAACCCGTTTGGAAAAGGTGCAAATCCCTACAAAAACAGCCTGGGAAAGCTGAGTGGGAGCGCGGAGGCTCCGGAGCTCCACTCCTGGAGGGCCAGATGGAGCGAGGGATGGGGACTCTGCACACCCCAGCCAGGGACTTGGGGAGCTGCAGGAATGGCTGCTGCAGGATGGCAGGAGTGGAAGCTTTTGATAGAGTTTCAAACAATGTGTAATTATCAGGTAGCTGAAAATTAGCCCATCTGTGCCTCAGGAGAAGACAATGGGAAGTTGTGTGTTACTAATGGCTGAAAAGCGCTGGCAGCACAAGACAGGAAATTCTCAGGCAACTTTTTTCTGCAGGTAATGTAATTACACGGCATAATCCCCAAATCTCCTGACTTTTTTGGTGGGGTTTGATAAAGCTTAGGAGGTCTTCATCTCCCTTTCTGTTTCCTCTCCTCGCTGCAGCAGCACAGCTCTGGGGATTGCAGGCCTGCCTGGGCAGCAGCAGATGTGGGTGACATAAAACTGCCTTTAAACACCCAGCTAAAGACAATCTCAGCTTTTACTAAAGCAGATTGTAAATTCCCACCTGCCTTTGCCACAGCCTCGCTCTCTGAATGCAAAGCACAGAGCTTGGAACATTATTTTGGATAAAGTTTTCTTGCTGGTAGAGTCGGTCAGAGCCTGATCCAGGTCAGTGCACACACAGGCTTGGGTCAGATGTGGGACCCTTTTTGTTTCCTCTGATTTTGGGCCCTGCTGATCCAAAAAAAAATAATCCCCCAAGCCCCTTGACTTCTTTAAATGCCTCGAGGATCCGGTGATGAGGTCTTTGAGGGTCGGTGAAGCAAAGCTGGAGTGGCACAAACCTCATGCAAACAGTCCAGGCAGGGTAAATAGCCAATGATTTTATTTTTTTTTATATTCATACTTGTGTCTGAGGAATAACCAGGAGCAAATTGCTTTTCCCTTGCCTAGTTGGAATTATTCAGAGCAGGTTTTTTTTCTGCTGATTTTTGCTATTCTCCCTTCCGAGAGGTTGGCTCCCGAAGATGGCTCAGCCCTGAATGGAAAGCAAACGTTGCCTTCACCTTCAGTGAACTTTGAAGCGATTGATTTTCACCGGGCATGAAAGAAAAGCTGAGAAGTGACAGCTCGTGGACTTTGGGGAGGGAGAACTCTGCCATTTCACGCCTGTTGGTGCAGGAGGACTCGGGGTGTCCCAGCACAGGTTTGACAGAGGCTCCTTGGGCTCATCCAGCCCCGGCATCTCCTGCACGGGGGGTCCTGGCCCAGCCAGAACAGGGAGGAAAACGATCCTCGCTGGTTTTTGTCTGGTAATCTGAGGTCAGGAAAACAAAGTGCTTCCTCTCAGCTCTCCCCAGCGCCGTGGTGGGAAATGCAGCCAAGCTCCAGCACCGAGAACAAAGCCAGAGCTGGCACAAACACAGCAGCTCCTTAAATGAGTTTGCCATTAGCCGGAAGGGCTGCAAATTGAAGCGAAGATAAGCCCCTTAGCATTTCCCTTCTTTAATCCCAGCCTCATAAAAGCAGAGATGTGTTCCTATTCAGTGGGCTTTATACAGAGGCAGGTATTTCATTTACCCAAAAAACCCCTGGATCGGATAAATTATTAATGTTATTTATAAAGGCAATTCTGCCATTCAGCAACTTCTTTTGGATCCCTCCGCTTAATCTCGCTGCTTAGCATAAGATACACTCCAGTTAAAAGGCAAAATCACATTCCCTTACAAGGCCTGCAAAATAAGGGAGCGCTGAGGTGCCTGGAAAAGGGTTGTAGTTGAAATTCTGCTCTAAAGATTAATACATTTATCAGTGGCAAACATAAGCCCTGATTTCTACTTGCTCGTACCCTCCCTGCGTGAGGATGGGGCCTCACTCACACGCAGCAAGAGCTGATTTAAGCTGCTCAGCGACACGCTGGTGCTTCCAGAGCCTCTGTGAGGCTGCCTGGGGGCTGGCTGGAGCCCTAGGGGGAGAAATTCGGCATCATTGAGGTTGGAAAATCCCTCCCAGCCCATGGTGTCCCAGCTGTGTCCCATCCCCACCCTGTCCCCAGCCCAGAGCACTCAGTGCCACCTCCAGCCCTTCCTGGGACACGTCCAGGGATGGGCACTGCAAACCTCCCTGGGCAGTTCCAATCCCTGAGCTCCCTTTCCATGGGGAAATTCCTGCTGCTGTCCACCCTGAGCCTCCCCTGGCCCAGCCTGAGGCCGTTCCCTCTCCTCCTGTCCCTGTTCCCTGGCAGCAGAGCCCGACCCCCCGGCTGTCCCCTCCTGCCAGGGACTTGTGCAGAGCCAGAAGGGCCCCCTGAGCCTCCTTTTCTCCAGGCTGAGCCCCTTCCCAGCTCCCTCATCCCCTCCTGGGGCTCCAGACCCTTCCCAGCTCCGTTCCCTGCCCTGGACACGCTCCAGCCCCTCCAGGGCTCTCTCACAGTGCCCAGAACTGGACACAGCCCTCAGGGGTCTCACCTGTGCCCAGCAATCACTTCCCTGCTCCTGTTCCCAGCCCCTCTGCCCCAGCCCTGAGCACTCCTGGGGTTGTGTGACCCAAGAGCAGGAGCCAGCAGAGCAGCCCCATCCCCTCCCGTGGGGTGTCCTGCAGCTCTGGGACACCCAGAGCACAAATTCCGCTCTGCAGGCTCAGCCCTGCACCACCCCATGGGCCAGGCTGTGCCAAGGGCACATCCAGGAGGTGTGGGGAGCGGAGCTGGGATGCCCAGAGTCCCAAAACAGGCCCTCAGATGTTGCAGGGGATCTGCCACCAGGCTGCATTGGGGATCTGGGCCCCAGCAAGGCAGCGAGGCACAGAACCGTGAGGAGCAGTGGAATAAACACAGGAATCTGGGAGCTCTGGTCAGCATCCCCCTTCCAGCTCCAAGAGTTCCCACATCCTCCTCCCAGCAGCAGGGCAGCAATGGCTGTGTTGGTGTTTTGGGAAGAACCAAGCCAGCACATCCCGTGGGAGATGTGCCCCAGCCTCGGAGAGGAGAACAGCTTCTTGCTCCCACATCGGGATTTCACTGGGAATTACCTCCATCCCTCCCACCCCATCATCCCAGGAATGTCCTGGCAATTGTCACAATTCACTCCACATGGGGATTGCGGGAGCTTTGGAAAAATCCCTCCTGGAATGTTTCCTTCTCCTCCTGTTCCCTGAAATCCTTTTCCCAGCATTTCCCTCTCCCAAGGCCGCACAAGAAACGGAGCAGCCAGCGCTGGCTGAGGTTTTGTTGCGGCACAGTTCAAACCCAGGCAGAGCATTCCTGTTTGCTAAACTCACCCAACCTTTTCACAGGAGGGTTCTGACAGCAGTGTGTGTTTTCCATGTGTTTTCCATGGATTTTCCATGCTGTTTCCCCAGCCCTGGGGATGTTCAGGATGTGTTTTTCCTCCTGGGCTGGGTGTGGGGACAAGCAGGAGCTCAGGGGTGGCACCTTTGATCATTCCCTGGCACAGAGGGCTCCTGCAGCTGCACTTGGAGCCGGGGATGTCTCAGCTCTGGGCACCACAGAGAAGCTCACTTTTATGTCAAAATGCCTCCTAATAAGATTTTAAGTTTGTTCAGGGAGCTGGAATGAAATATTTAACCACGGCATCACAGCAGCATTTTATTCTCATGAAAATGCTGAGATGCCATTTGCAAATCAGAAATGTTTTCAAATTTTGCTTTGAAATCGCAGCGTCTTTATGCAACTGTTTTGTGTGGGGGTTTTTTATTATTTTTTATTTTTCTTTCCAGGAAGAAACAAATCATGGGGAAAAATAGCAGAGATCTTGGGCACTTCTTCACAGATCAGGTGTCTGCTCTTGAGTCTGTCCTGGTGAGGCTCTTTGGAGGCATCATTCCCACTTGGAGAAGGGAGAAGCAGCTCTGTTGTTGCATCCAGCATTCAAATTCCATTATCTTTGTTTCTTGCACTGACAACGAGACATTTAGGTTGGAGAACTCCACTGGGCATTAGTGCTGCTCTGAAGGGTTTGCATGATTTGAGATAAATGTCATAAAAGAAATAGCAAGTTCTGCTAGAAAAGCAGAGCTGTCCTACTTTTTTTTATTATTATTATTGGGGCAGTTTTGCCTTTTCTTTTTTTTTTCCTGCACAGTTTATTCACTTGCAGTTCTTCATCTCCTTATATATAAATTATATCTTGTTAAACACGAGAATCCAGCTTGGATAATCCCTCCTCAAGACTTGGATACTTTCTTATCCCACTCCTTTCCCTGCTCTAGGCAGGTACCCAGAGCCATCCAAAATCTCTGGGTCTGGTGATGTTTGGTCTGTGAGTGGCTGAATTTTGAGACATGAATTAAACTGTTTCCAAAAGGAAAAGCAGATTTTTTTAGGCAGTTCTAGCCACACACAGTATTTGAGGTTCAAATTGTTCTTAAGAAAGGGTTATTCCATAATAGTGACCAAAATATTCTTGAATTCAGCATCTTAGGATCAAAAAGCCCCAAATCCCTTAAGATGTCGCCTGAAGTTTATTCATGGGGGTTTTTAATACAAAATTCAAAGAACTGCAAGGAGAAAATGTTGGCAAGCAGCATAAAAAAACTGCTTAAAAATAACATATGAAAGTGTCAGAAGGAATGTGTATCATTTATCCAAAACACTGAGGATCCAAAATAGCTGAGAGAGGAGGGGAGTGGGAATCAGAAAAATCCTTCCCTACCCAAAGCAGGTCTGAACACGGAGAGGAGCCAGGGCTTGTCCTGGCCAGTTCACACTGAGGATGTCAGTGTGCTATGAGGTTTTAAGGCACAAAAAGCTGGGAATTTTCTGGTTCTGGGGAAGCTGTTGTGCTCCTGGAGGGCTCTCCTTGGATTGAGCTGTTCCATGCAGAACAAACTTTTAGGAAAAAACATCAGCAGCCTGCAAACACTGCTCCTCCCTGAGGTCTGGGCCAAACGGGGCATGGGGAGGCGTCTCAGGAGCTGGAAATGCACTGGGAAATCAGGAGATCAGCTCCTTTCAGCAGTGCCATAACCAGGAGCTGGTGCTGGCTCCAGCTGATCCCAATTTCCCCCTTTTCACCAGTTCCCTGATGGTTCAGGTCCTGCTTTGCTGCTGCTGCTGAAGCTCCCCCAGCCCCTTCCAGCACCCAAAGTTGCTCCAGCCTCTCCTGCTGCTTCTCCCAGAGCTTCTCCCAGGGTCACCTGCACCACAAGTCAGGGAATGCAAGGGAATTCAGTCTGGAGGAGAGAAGGATTTGGGGAGACCCTGTAGCAGCATTTCAGTCCCTACAGGGAGCTTCCCAAAAAGATGGAGAGGGTCTGGAGTGCCAGGACACAGGGAATGGCTTCCCACTGCCAGAGGGCAGGGATAGATGGGATATTGGGCAGAAATTCCTCCCTGTGAGGATGGAGAGGCCCTGGAATGGATTTTCCAGAGCATCTGTGGCTGCCCCTGGATCCCTGGAAGTGTCCAAGGCCAGGTTGGACAGAGCTTGGATCAGCCTGGGATAGTGGAAGGTGTCCCTGCCCAGGGGACTAATCTTTAATGCCCCTTCCACCCCAAACCACCCCATGATTCCATGAAATCTGGCTGTGATTTCTTCCACCCTAAAAGCAGATCCTGGTCAAAGCTGTTCCTACAGAACGATTTGGAGGGATCAGCACTTCCAAGGCAGCCAACACCTGGAAAACTGCATCCAACTGGTGCCTTCCCCCCTCACCTGAGCCCTGCTGCTCCAAACAGGGAGGCAAAGCCCCCTGGGAGCACCGTGATTCCCACTGCAGAGGGAATTGCAGTGCTGAGGCTGCAGCTCCTGCCTGGCTCCTGGGAAGCTGCCAGGGAAAGGGAAGTACAGGCAGAAAATGAATAGCAGAAGAGATTGCAGGTAATTATGTTTCTTAAGCTGTTAACAGGATTGGCCATTTGATAAATGAGAGGATTTGGGAATGTTTTGTCACTGACAAGGCATTGTAAGATCCGGGTGGAAACGGGAACGTTTCTCTTCCACAAGCGGGAAATTCTCCCGGGATGCTCACGCACCGTGAAATCCATCTGAAACCTGGCTGCCAGCACGAGGAGGAGAGAGGACAGGTCCAGGACTCAGGCTAAAAAACCCCCCCAGGTCTCTCAAATATGGAATTCAGTTGGGTTTGGTGCCCCTCCCGTGTCTCCAGAGGCTTCTGCTCTCCCATGGTGAGCCCCACGTGCTCCCATATGGATTTTGGTGCCACCAGGGCCCCTCAAATCCCTCCATCTGCTTTGCAGTGCTCTGAATCCCTCTGCTTCCCTCAGCTCTTGGTTTGCTTTTGTGTTCCCTTGATGGAAAGGGAAGAGGAGAGGCAAGAGGGAGAGAGCAGAGGGAAACCAGCCCTGCTCTGTTTGTCGTGCTCCAACTGTGCCCCTCGGGAGCATTTGGATACCCCTAGAGCTCCTCTGTTTCTTTTGCTGCACCCTCAGAGGCCTTGATGTGATTTTCAGGGTGTCCCAGTGCTCTCAAGCTGATTTTCCCAGGAAATCTGGGCTTGGGTGCCCTGAGGAGCTCTCTCCATGGGCTCTGGGGGCTCTCGGGACTCTCAGTCCCATCCCACAGCAGTGAGGCTGGGCAGGGGCCCAGAGCAGCACAGTTTGTGTGCCAAAGCAAAGGAAACGGGGAAGACTCACCCAAACCTCCCCCACAGCTTTTCACTGCTTGGCTTTGGATGTGTTTTAGCAGCCAGGAGCTGCGGGACAGGCTGAGGATGAGGAGCAGGAGGGCAAGGCCTGTCACAAGTAAACAGAGCATTAAATAAACCAAGAATCATCTTTTCTCAGCTTGTGGCTCACTCCATTTTTATTTCCAGGAGGAAAACGATCCCAGCATGATGGTTGGATCCTGCTCAGGCCTCCTGAGTGCCATTCCCCAGCCAGGAACTGCTTGCAGGAGCCTTTTCCCCCCTGGGGCAGCTCCTTAAGGGGTAAATGAAGGCAGAATCCAGCTCCTGCTCCTTCCCAGAGAACCTTGGAGCAAGTTCTCTGGAAAACAAGGTCACTCATTCTGTGCAGCTCCAGCTGAAGTCTAAAATGCTGGCCCCAAGCAGCTTGGAGGGCGGGCAGGAGGTGAAGCAGCAGTTTATTCTTAGCAATAAACACCTAGGAAAAGAGAAAGAGCAGCAAAGACACTCCCGGCACTTTTCCTTTACAAACAATGGGACTGAAAGCTCTGTTTTCACCCAGTCAGGGGCAGATGTGAGCATTGGGTTTGTGGATTTGTGCCCTTCTGCTCTGGCACCCCCAGCCCAGGCTCCTCTTCCTCAGCAGGAGGAAAAATCTCTGTTAAACCTCAGCCCCGAGCCCAGGGCAGCCCCAGGGGCACCGTGGCCACCTCCAGCACGCTGAGCTGCAAGCACAGAGAGGTTTGTTCCTGCCAGCAGCACTGAAAAGGAAGGTGGGTTTGCAAGGTGTTGCTGTGGATGGGTGAGAAGGATTTCCCGAAGGTCTGACCCACAGAGGCAGCCTGGGCTGTTCATTAACACCTCGCCTCTAATTAACTGGCTGACTGGGGAATTGGGCACCAGATCTGAAGGCAGCTCTGAGTGATGGGCAAAATGAGATAGGAGAGAATTACAGTTTCATGGAATCATGGGTTGGTTTGGTTTGAAAGGGAATTTAAAGCCCATCCAGTGCTTTAAAATGGCAGGGACAGCTCTCACCATCCCAGGCTGCTCCAAACCCCGTCCAGCCTGGCCTTGGGCACTGCCAGGGATCCAGGGGCAGCCCCAGCTGCTCTGGGCACCCTGTGCCAGGGCCTGCCCACCCTGCCAGGGAACAATTCCTGCCCGATATCCCATCCAACTCTGCCATTCCCTGGGTCCTGTCCCACATCCCTTGTCCCCAGTCCCTCTCCAGCTCTCCTTGAGCCCCTTTGGACCCTGGAAGGGGCTCTGAGCTCTCCATGGATCATTCTCCTCTCCAGGTGAACATTCCCAGCTCTCCCAGCCTGGCTCCACAGGGGAAGAGCTCTCCAAACACCAGCCCCACTCTCCAGCCAAGGCTGGGGAGGGCAGGACCATCCTTGGGCAGCTCTTGAGAGAACAACTGAGAATTCCTCGTTAATCTACCGGAAAGAATTTTGGAACAAGGGGAAGGAAGCCACATGAATATGCAGCAAATCCAGTGGGAAGCTGCTGGCTGCTGCAATGGCTCATTAGAGCTGCACAGCCCCAGCCCAGCAGCACCACAGCTCCCTCTGAACGTGGCAGGATGTGTCACCCCAGATGGCTCTGCCTGGAGAGCCTGTTTCACAGGATGGTCCTCACGTTTCCATGGAATTTCCATATTCCCCAGCAGCCACCTCGTGTGAAGCAGCAGAATGCAGGGGACTCGCAATTAAAAGGGGATTACAGAGAAATAATCGGGAAGTTCAAATTGGAGAAGAAGGATGCCTGAAATGTTCTCACTGGAATCAGGTTAGGGCATCTCAGCTTTCCACGGGATTTTTTTAATGGTGAGTGTCACTCATGAAATAATTTTATGTACCTGAATGAAATTAATCAAACCAGTGGAAGAAAAGCAGCGCAAGATTAAATATCCAGAAAATAAACCCAGAGACCTCTTGGCAGAGAGGATGGGAGGGAAGGACTGGGACTCACACTCCATCTGCTAATAATGAAAATGAAGAGACACAGTGGTGGCAGAACAAGGAAAGGTTCACTAAGGAAAAACCCTGCAGATTGGGAGTGCTGCAAGTGGAGCTGTAAGAAAAGAAAGCCGGGGGCTTTCAGGTGCAAAGAACACAAAAATCCTCCTGCTCAGACAAAGCAAAGGGGCTCTCCCTGCTCACACCATGTGGCCTGTAGTGAGTGCTGTGGGAAACTGAACAGAGAGGACAAATAAAAACACTTTTCCTGGCTAATTGTCTGATCATCAGTTCCTGGCCTGATTTACAGCCCAAAGCAAACACCGGTGACAGGAGGGAGAGGGCACAGGGCTCTGCGAGCCATGCAGCAGCAGCTGCACCCAGGGATCTCTCCAGGCAGGAATTCTCCCTGGAATCAGGGAATTCTGATTGAGCCTGCACAGGGAATCAGCCAGACCAGGGCAGACAGAGCTAGGGGAGGTGTCCTTCCCATGGCAGGGGTGGCACTGGATGGGCTTGAAGGTCCCTCCAACCCAAAGCAGTCTGGGGTTCTGTGACTCCATGAGGAGGCTGCTGGGAAGAGGAGATAACAGCTCTGATAAAGGAATGAGATTTGATAAAGGATCTCTGGCAGCTGGAGACAGACCACGAGGCACAGGAGAGCCTGGGGAATGTGGGAGGGTTTGGAAAGGGATGGCCTGAACTTCAGGGATGATCTCCTGTACCTGCAGCACTGCTGGGGATGGATCAGGATGCCAGGGGCACAGCACAGGTGGCCCTGAGCTCCTCCTCATGCACTGCTGAGGAGGAAAACAGCCCTGCAGTGTCCTCATCCCCTTCTGTGGGATCTGCAAATAAAGGGGGTTCTGAGATGGGCAGGATGCCGTCACCCTTGAGAACAACTTTAATTTGGCTGAATCTGGAGGCACAGGGTGGTGCTGGGCTCCATCCCACACTCTCAACAGGCATCACACGTGGAAAAGCACCAATTTTCCACCTCTACACTGCAGATTTTCCCTGGTCCCACCTGTGCCTCTCCAGCTATTTCTGCCTCTCTTCCTACCTTACATCTGCTTATCTTCTGCATCCTCCCTCCTGCCTTGGCTGTGGGCTCTGCTGGCACATCCCAGCCCCTCTGCTCTGCCCTGCAGGGCAATCCTGCTCCTGCTCCAGCCAGGAACGGGGCTGGTGTTGGCTCCAGAGCTGAACATCCACAGGCTGACATGGAGGGAGCCTCAGAGCATGGCAGATTTCAGAGGAAAAGGAAAAAAAAATAACCCACACATTTTTCACTGGGGTTATTCCTTTCCTAAATTTCAAGCTTTTAATTCAAATGTTAAGACTCTGGCTTGGCAAATTTGGCATTGTTATTGGGGGGGTTATTTACATAATAAATATAAATAAATATATTAAAAATGGAATCACAGAATGGTTTGGGGTGGAATGGACCTGAAAGCCCATCCAGAGCCACCCCTGCCATGGCAGGGACACCTCCCACTGTCCCAGGATGCTCCAAGCCCTGTCCAGCCTGGCCTTGGTTGGCATTTCCAGGGATCCAGGGTTCCAGGGATCCAGCTTCTCTGTGCCAGGGCCTCCCCACCCTCACAGGGAACAATTTCTTCCCAATACCAACCTAAATTTCCCCTCTTTTAGGCTGAACCCTTGTCCTACTGTGCCCTTCCTGATGTATAACACATAATAGCACATTATACAGAGATAGATATGTATCAAAAACACTGGGAAAATGGTGTCTTTTCCCTAATCCTCTTGCCATTTCACCTGACACTTTAAAAAAATATCACAGAGTCAAACACTTGGCGTGAAACCTTAAAAAAATTGACTGGCATGGTCAAAGTTTGGTGGTGACATCAGCAAAGGAAAACAAAGCCCCAAAATGTCAGACCCTGCTACGACATCGAGCTGGTTGTAAATCAATCGCCAGGAAAAACTCCTGACCTACATGAACAGAAGCAGGAAACAAAGAAACCTCAGAATAAAATCCATGGCTGACAGAGCTTAGCACAGGGAAGTTATGTTTGCAGAAGAAATCCTAGCAACAGTACGGGGTCACTGCTTGGTGCAGACGGCAGAATTGGGAAGGATTATGCAGAAATTGCAGGAGGGTTCAAACAGACTTTTAGTCGGGGTTTGGAAAGAAGGCTGATTTGCTTTCATTGCTCGAGGATGATGAAATACTTTCCAGTCTATCAGGAAGAGAGAGGGATGTTAGGATCTCTCCACAGCGAGGAGTTTGAAATCAGCAGGCAGAGGAGCTCTGGGCCCCGCTGAATCTTCACAGCAGCAGATCTGGAAATGCCCAACTTCTCAAAATCCCTTCAAGCAGAAGGGAAGCAACAGGAATCAATGAGCCAGGAGGAAAGAGCAGCTCTGGGTTACGGTGAGGGAGGGGTTTTCTAGCCTGTCATTAGCACGGGCAGTGGAACTTGGAGCCACGTGGAATCAGGGAATCATGGAGTGGGGAAGGCAGGGAGGGAGCACAGGGGTCACTGCTCCCCTTTCTGCAGCAGGCTCATCCCAGGGCACACAGCAGAGTTCAGAAGGTTCTGGAATATCTCCAGTTCTCCTGGCAAACCGAGCCAGCCTCCTCCCCAGGCTGGTGGCTCTGGGGTACAGGGATGTCACCCAGCACTCGCTCAGACCACAGTTTTCTTCTCCTTTACAAAACTTTGACTTCTTGGTCAGCTCAAAACGTTCTGCTGGAGGTGAGAGTCAAACAGAAAAGGCTCTGGGCTCGAGCTGTGCTCTGTTCTTGCCCATACACAGGAACAGGAGTTTCTGACCAGGGTTTTTGTGAAGCTGGTGCTGGTCCCAGTGTCTGTGCAAAGCTGGTTTGTGGCCATGCTCAGTCCCAAAATGGGCACACAGAGAGGCAGGAGCGCTGTGCTGTGGCTCTCAGAGCCAGGAGCTCTCCCTCTCCCAACCCAGAGCCAGCTGCAGAGCTGCTCCAAACAAGCTGGGCTCCCTGTTTTCTCCAGCAAGAAGTGGATTTAATCCTTGCTCACTTTACACCCCTGTGTAAGCTCCAACGAGCTGAGGGGGCTGGGAAGCTTTAAGAGATACCAGAAACCTTTTCTGCTTCAGGGTAGCACCAAAGACCACCCCAAAAGCAAAAGTTTTGCGTATGAAACTTCCCCTTTGCGACTCCCTGGCGTTTTCAACCCCCCCAAAATCGTTGCCCTAAACAAAGCTGTGCAGGGTGGAAGTTTTAAAACACTTTTGGATCTCCCATTAACGTAATGAGGCTCCACCAAAAACAGAGGAGCAGAAGAAAAAGATTAATCAAAACCCTACGTGAATTTATTTATGGATCACAAAAAATGTTTCCAGAATATCCAAGACATGGTCGAGGGATAAAGTTAGATGAAGTTCGGATTTATCTCGATTACCTAACCTGGCATTAAAATCCTTTCCACTGATCAGCAAACAGAGGGATAAAAAGATTTTAGAGACATTATGTAGGTCTGGAATAATTCCCAGTACGAGTTCCTATAAGAAGAGGAATTGTGGGAGGAATACAAATATTAATCAGAAGAAAAGGTTCTAAATTGGGAAACTGCTCTGGCAATGAGACAAAAGTCTAAGTCATTAGTGTAACAACGTCTAATCCCTATCAGAGCAGCCAGTCTCATGACAGAGATGGACGTGAAATGGCTTTCTCCATAAATATTTCAGGTTTGATTAATTCTAACTTTCTATGTCTGGACGTAACAAATATGTTGTGAAACATATCATGAAAAAGCAGAGACATTTGGCTGAACAATCCAAAACCGTGTAGAAACCTCATTTTCTAGGAAATGGAGAAACACATTTTAAAGCTGTTTTCCTCTTAACTCCATGCAGAAAATTCCCCAGTGTCCAACTCTTTAAAATAACTTCTCCCCAAAAGCAGCAGCCTATCTAATTAAGTCCAGAACCATGCTACCAGTTTGACCCCGATTTCAATTGGCAACTCCCTGACAGGCACCAAAATACCTTATTAAATTTATTTTTTTTTTTTTCCTAGGGATAGCAGTTCTGATTTATAGGAAAAGGAAAAAGAAAAGAAGTAAATATTTTCTAGGTCAGAAAAGGCAGAAATGCCAGGAAGGGTCCTGCAGTGCCAGGATTCACTGGGAGCGTCAGGCACTAAGCTCAGAGTCCTGCTTTGGTGACAAGTCCTCATGTAAAGCAGATCATCCCTACCCAGAGACTGGAGCACATCCATATGCATAGCAAAGCTCCGAGATTACTCCCAGCACTCCCTTTTTTCCCTGTAATTACAAATCTTTTCCCTTTCAGAGGCTGCAGAAGAAATATTCTTCAGCGTAAGAAGCTCCACGACACCCCCACGGTTGTGACAGCTCTGCTGTGTTGGGGCTGCACCAGATCAGGGTGGATCCCACCCATTTTTGGGGGGAAAAAGGACTTTTTGGGCAGCTCCATCTGTCCCAGGCTCCTGGGCAGCCTCGTTGTAGTCAAAGGGGACTGGGGACAGGGTGGAAACTGCTCAAGTCTCCTCCTGCAGTGGAGAAAGGGGCCTGTAATGGTGGTCTTTGGCTGAGAAATAAAACAGAAATAAATATTCCTTAATAAAGCAGGAGTTTCCTGTGGGACAGGGAAGCTGCAGTGTTTTCCTCCCAGGCTCGTGCACTTGGGGTTTTCTGGGAGAGGTTGGTGCCACCTCCATTGGCATCAACACCATGTACAGAAATTTTAACTTTGAGCTGATGGATCCCAGAATCCCCTGAGTCAGAAAGGACACACAAGGATCATCAAAGTCCAGCTCCTGGCCCTGCACAGAAAAGCCCCAAGAATCCCACAATGAATAATTCCTGACTAAAAGAAAATCCTCAAAGGACAGAAGGATTTTGGAAAAGCAGAGGGGCAGCTCTGAGCTCTGCTCCTGGGACAGGGGCAGCACCCAGTGAGCGGCTGGAGCTGGGCCAGGGCAGGCTCAGGATGGATTTTGGGAGGAGTTTCTTCCCCCAGAGGTTGCTGGCACTGCCCAGGCTCCCCAGGGAATGGGCACAGCCCCGAGGAGAATTTGGACAGCGCTCCCAGGGATGCCCAGGGTGGGATTGTTGGGCAGAGCCAGGCCTTGGACTGGATGATCCTTGGGGTCCCTTCCAGCTGAGGATGTTCCCTGATCCTGTGGCTTTAGCATGTTGCAGCTCGACCTACTTTACAATAAAGTTGCCATCCAATTTCCCCTCATCTAAAGGTTTCCACTTCTGATGTTATAATGGGCTCCTTATGTAACGCTGGAGTGCAGTTTAAAGGCAGCTGCATTAGATCCCAATTTTGCTTTTAAGTAGTGCTCCCAATCTAATTAAATCATCATTCCTCAAGTTTGCACCCTGCAGATGAGGAATCCTGCTTGCCAGAGCATTCCTTGTCCTTCCCAGCTCCCCAGGCCAAAGCCATGGCTGCCCAAGCACACAGCAAATACCTGCAACCATTTCAGAGCAGGTGGAAACACCCTGGGGACAGCTGGCACAGAAACTCCCAACAGGAACAAGTGTGCCTCTAAAGCATGAAATGAAGGATGAAAATACAGCTGAACAACATGGAAAACGAAAGCAGGATGGAAAGAGGGAAGTTTGGGATCACTAAGCACGGTTTTAGACTAAACCAACTGAGCTACAGTGGCAGCCACATCCATAATTCAGTTCTCCCCCATGTGGAGGAGCTGGAGATGCTCTCCAGCCTTACTCTCCACAGCCCTGCACAACTTGTTAGCTGCTCCTCTGAGCCAATCCATGTAAAATCTCCGTGTTTGGATCATTCTGGATTGCTCTCAGGTTCCCTTCAGTGACAGAAGCTTTGGGACAGGGGTCACCATCCCTGGAAGGGCTCAAAGATACAGGAGATGTGGGCATGGGGGAGTTCACCCAAAGGCTGGATTTGATGTCCTTGGAGGTCTTTTCTGACCCTAACGATGGTGTGATTCCCTGATAATGAAACACCGCTCACCAGAGAAAGCAGGGCATTTGGAGAGAGGGAGATGAACTGGGCTGAACGTGGGTTTGAGCAGTTTCAGTCTTCAAATAGCATCTGGCACAGCCCAGAGTTGTCAGGTGCATCCCAGTGCCTGCACTGCCAGCCCCAGGCAGGAGCATGTCCAGCCAGAATCCCTGGGAAGAGCCGCAGTGCTCATGGATGGTCCCAGCCCCGAGGAGCTGAAGATCCTGGCTGCAAACTCTCCTGATTCCATGCTCTGGACATTCCCCCTACAAGGAATGTTGGTGTGTGGCTGGCACTGGTCTTCCCTCCTTTTCCTGTCTCTCTGCTTTTGCCTCTCCTTCCCCAAAGTCCATCCCACACTTCCTTGCTCCCGAGATCCCAGCTGTGCTTCTCTCATCCTGGTGCCCCTCTGCTGGTGGGATGCTCCCCAGTTCCTCACTCACAGTGTCTGTCCTACCCCAAAAATTGCCTTTATCGTCCCCCTCACTTGCTCCAGGTCCATCCCAGGTCCCTCTGCCTGGCTTTTGACAGCTGAAGGAGCCTCCCTAATTCCATTTGGCAGGACAGTGAGTCCCCATCAGCCTCCCAGGAATTCTTAATTCGTTTCTACTTTCGACCTACACACCAGCCCGAGGCAGTACAATTCAGTAATCAGTTATACGAGAACATCTGACTTTCTGATTTAGACCTGATGCCTCCTGATTTCGTGGGGTATCCTGAACTTTTCCTATTCTTATCTTAACTTTTCCTCTTTCCTCTTATTTTTTTCCTAGCTAGGAGATCTCAAGGTTTCTGTCCCATGCCTGACTATTTCCTGTCCTGTTCCCAAAATCATTCTGTCCTCACCTACTTTCTGAAGGTGCAATTCAGATTAAAAAGCTTTGATTTCCTTGTTCTACCTCATAGATTGACACCTCCAGGTAGAAACCTGAATTTAGGAGTCTCAGTCTCTGAGGTAAAGAACTCCCACCCATCCTTTTTAGCTCTGTTTTACTCTTTATGGAGACAGGATGAACAGAACTGCAGATATTAATCAATAGGTGGGTTTGCCAAACATTTATACAGTGACATGATCACATAATCGTGTTTAACTTTTTTTCCCTTCTGCTAAAATTTTCTTTCTCATTCAGCTGGAATATTTTAGTGCTGGGGCCACTGCTCCAATGTTTTCATGGAGTTTTCCTACATCAGCTCTGAGTGATAATAATACCTTTATATTCAGTATAATATAGAATGGAATATGGATATTCCCAGACAAACTCTTCTGCATTTCTTAGCTCTGACTTCCCCCCGCTGCTCCTGAGAGCCACAGGAACCGTCTGCTTCTCTTCCCAGGGTCACACTGGACTATCCCAGCTGATTTTGTGTCACCCCAAGCCTTGCCAGCACCACCCTCATGGCGAAGCTGCAGAGCTCCTTTCTCTGGGAAAACTGAGTTTTCCTCCCACTTTTTGTCCCATTTTATCTCAATCTTATTTCCTTACAGAGGACATTTGATTACCTCAGCCAAACCACTTGAAGAGTCTTTAGAGAAAGACTTATTGACATTTGTTTGGGAGTCCATGTGCACTTTATCAGCTGCATCAGCCTTACCTACGAGCTGGGTGACATCTCCAAAGAGCTCCAGGAGATTTATGAGACACGGCCTCCTTCTGCAAGAACTGTAATGACTTCTTCCAAATAAATCACATTTATGAAATTGCCTCCTGGTTCTCTTCTTTATTATTGTAGTTTTTACCCACTTATTCAGGCTGAAGGGAGATTTACTGATCCTGCTTTTCCCCATTTGTCCTGGAGACCTTTTCCTCAAGGCTGGAGACACATTTGCCACCGTCCATCCCTCTTGCAGTGCGGTCAACTCGAGTGACACTTTTCATGCTACATTTAGCTTTCTCTTAATCTACTGTTTGAGGTCTTTCAGAGCTCCTGATCGAGTATCATCTTATCTTGTTGCTTTCTGACTGCGCCTTTTATTGATTTGTTCCAAAATGTCCTCTGCTGGAACTTCATTTAGGGACAATTCCTCATGCCCTCCACTGCTTCACCACTAATGCACCCCTTCCCAGCCTTCCTCTGTAATTTGCTCCCTATTATTACAGTTTCCTACCCTTCTGCCAAGTTTCTGAGGCATTTATTATGTCAATAATTTCCTTTAAAATCAGTCTAGTTCACCTCTTTGGGGCTCCAGAGTTACAGCATTTGTATGGATATATTTTTACATTTTTTATTGATCTCATTGCCCATTTTTCATGGGACCTGCTTAGCTGGGACTTTAATTGCTGAACCCATTCTCTGCTATTTCCTTCCTTGATGTTATTGATTTCAGCCCCTTCCATTTTTCTAAATCACATGAATTTTCTTCTTTCTCTTGAAAGAGATCTGGAGCCATGTGCCGTTGTTTATTTGGTGAGTTTCCACAACTGCCAGCTATAAAAATCCCTCCTTGCTTTGGAATGCTAAAACCTAGTTTGCAATGTTGATTTATATAGCTTATCTCTCCTGTAAAAACTACCTCACCAACGACTCAGGATCTGCCTGTCTGCTGCTGTGACAATTTATAACTCAGTGATTTCACTTCCAAGTCTCTTTCCTACTCACTGCTGACGTTGGTACCCACATCCCTCACACCACCAGCTCCCTCTAGCACCAAGTGTGGACACTGAAGTCCAGCAGAGCTCAAAGCACTGCAGAAAATGAAGATTTTTTTTTCCCCCCCCATGTTTCAGTAATACATTTCATTAACACCTCCTGGGCTGAGACTTTGGTGATTGCTCACTCTCGTTCCATTTTTTATTTTCTCTAATTCCCATGTCTGTTCCTGGCACGCTTCAGGCAGGCAGTTGGATCTTTTTTTATATATTTTGGTATCTGTTTCCCCTTTCACAAATGCAGTACAAAGCATTTGTTTCTATTTATCTGTTGATTTTTCAGTCACTTTCTTCTCCATGTTAGAAAACCTGATCCCAACCTTCAAAGTGGTTTTACCCCAGCCTTGGAGCCAGCTCTCAGTTAAATCACATCGATGATTAATTAAAGAACTGAACAGAACACCAGGATGCACCAGCAGCATCTCAGCCCAAACTCCAGCCTTACAGGGCACCCACACCACGATAAAAACCTCTGGATGGGGAACTGCCAGCTCAGAGCCGCCAGCAGGAGGAATTTGGCCGAAGCCAGGGCTGCTCTGGGCAAGTGCAGCCCAGCCTTGCTGGGAGCCCACCCAGTGCCTCTGCTCACGGACCTGCCCTCACAAGAGCAATAAATCTCCTCCCCAGGCCCGTTTCAAGAATGTCTGTGACATCCATCAGGGCAGGGGCTGCAGCAGATGGGCTCTGCCTCACACAGAAACAAGGTAAGAGTCTGGCCCAGCCAGAAATGCTGGGCACACTGATCCAGACCATATTTCTTTAGTCTGCTTCTCAGAGAATCATGTGGAACAGTTTCAAAAGCTTTCCTAAAGCAAAATATGTCCCATCTGCTGCCTCCTCTTCATCTCCTAGACATTATTTTCTCAAGGAAAGAAATTACAGTGAGCTTGCATGATTAATTCTTGCTAAATCTATGTCTCTGCCTTTCTATCTCCTATTTGCTTTAAATTGATCATGTAATATTTTATTTTTTTTCAGACTTACTTATTTTTATTTTTTTTCAGACTTATTTCTAGTCCCTCATCCCTTGGTTTGTCTTTTTCAAAGGAGAGAACTGTGTTTGCCTTTGGACAGAGCTCAGTGATCTCACCTGCCTTGCAGGAGCTTCCAGGGCAGCCACTAAAGCTTCAATAATTGCTTCAGCTCCTGCCTGCACTGCCCACACAGCTCTGCCAGCACAGCCCCAGAGCAGTTTGAGGCCAGAGCTGCTAATCTGGAAAGACAAAGAGAGAACAAATCTAAAGCACGAACCCGGCGTAAAAGGACGTGAGGGACGGGGCCTCGCTCACCCCCTGCTCTCCTCTCACAATAAATGGTTTAGCCCAGTGCAGAATCGTGCGATGGGTTGGGTTGGGAGGACCTTGAAGTTCATTTTGTTCCACTCCCTGCCATGGTTCCAACCCTTCCAGGCTGCTCCAAGGCCTGTCCAACCTTTCTGTCCAACCTGGGGCGCTCCCAGGGACGGGGCAGCTGTGGAAGGAGGTGGGAAACGAGCACAAAGCCGCCTTCCAGCTGAGGAGAAGCTGCCATCCCCAGGAAGGCTCTGGCTGAAAATCCATTCTGAATTGAGAATTTTTGGTCGGCTGCACTGCCGGGGATTCGAGCGCCGGGAGCAGGGAGCGGCTGCAGGAGCGCTGACGGATTCACCGAGCGCCAGGGACGGCACAAAGGGGCCTCTCCTGAGACACCTGCCTGGAGATGCTGGGCAGCAGCAGGTCCTTCTGCATGTCACCGATCCTAAAGGGAAAGTGAAGCATCCTGGAAGGCAAAGCCAGGCTGCTGGCTGAAGATTTAGCCCCAGGGTGCTGTCGGCAGCTTTCTCGCACGGCTCCAATTAGGCACAGGGGGAGGAGATGCTCTCCGGAGCTGATGGGCTCCATCAGAACTCTGCAGAAATCAGGCTTTGGGAAATCAGGCTCAGGAAAAAATATAGGATGTGTTTAATTAAGTGGGAGCTGGGGGAAATCTGTCATGAGCTAAGGGTAAACAGATTGCTGAGGGTTGGTACCACACAAATGCTCTGTGTATCGAGCTAGCACAGAGAAAGAGCTTGGTACAGATAATAGGGGGAAATTTTATATATCAGAGAGCACTAAGAACTTAAACAAAGCTGCCCCCTTAATTAAGAACTATAAATACATGTACATAAAAATGGGGCGGTGTTAAATTAAAGGGAGAAAAAAAGCTAGATGAAATAAAACACGGGTGATAAAATCAGCAGCAAACAGCAAATCCCAGTGACAAACCCAACAGAGCGCTAAAATATATGGCCATAAACTAGAGAAAAGTGAGTGTAAGTCATAAAAGTGAAAGATTCTTTTTTTATATCAAAGAGAATGTTTTAAGGAATCAAGTCAGACTGAAATTCTTCCTGGAAAAGACCATACCCTGGAAGTGCCTGGCAGTGAGAATGTAAATACATGAGCAGAGTTACCCCATCAGTCACCAGAGCAAGGAGACTGAGTGCTTAATGCTGAGAGGTGAAATACCAAACATGGGCCCCTCTATTATTCATAAAATAAATGGATATAATGGCACAAAGGGGAGAGAAGGGTTAGAGAAGCAATTTCCAGGAGCAGAGCGGCCGTGCGGAGCTCGCGGAGCCCGAGCAGGCACCCGGAGGCTGCTGCGCTTCATCTCCCACCAGCTACGAGAGCATCAAGCGCCGGGACAGGCAGGGGATGAAGCAGCAGGGGATGAAGCAGCAGAGAATTTGGGCAGCTCTTGGAGCACCAAACCCCTCTTGGAGTGCAGATCTCAGAGGTCTCAGTGGGCACAGGGCCGCCCACGATTCAAGGTGGAGCGAGATGAAATGGGAGTGGTCAGAAATAGGGAATCCACTCATCCCCAGCAGCACTGAAACAGAATCCCACAGAATCCAAGAATTCACTGGGCTGGGAAAAACCTTTGAGATCATCGAGCCCAGCAGTGAAAGCTCCAGTACATCCAATTCTGGTGTTCCTATCGAACATGTGTGGAAGATTGGATTGGGGGCAGAAGAGAGCCATAAAAAGGATATGAGGAGAGGAGAATGTGTAGCTGGGAAGCTTAAACAGCTCAATTGTGGGGCAATTCCATAAGAACTTTCACAAGGGGGAAATATCAACCGAGGCTTTTTAATCTCGCCGAGACAGAAGAAAGACTGAGGACTGAAAAATGAAAGTGATTCAAAGCAGAAATGAAACCCACATTTTTTAACAGCAGTGATGATTAAATTTGGGAACAAACTACCACCTGAAGTGATGGATTTTGCAACTCTTGACATCTGGAACATATGTTCCCGTGAAAAGTTCAAGTTTTGATAAATAAGGATTTTTTCCCTTCCCTGAAAAATAATTTTGTCAGAAAATTCTTCGCCACTGTTCGGGTTTCTTGTCTACTTAAAAAAGATAAAAGATGAGACAGAGGAACAGCTTTGTACGTTGAAAGTTGGTCAAAATGATAATAAAAGCAGAATAATGGAATTCCTAGATAAGGAGTATGATATGGCAGGAGTTAATTATCACAGCGACTGTAATGAAAATTTCGCATCACTAATATTCCAGAACTATTTGAACATTTCTTTATAATAATGATCAAAAGGGAGCTGCTTGACATAATCTACTTGAGCACTTGAGAGCCTTCTGATAGTGTTTTTCAGGCAGGGCTAATCCCGAGGAATCCTGAAACTGTGGATGCTCCCAAATGTGCGACGGGCACCAGGCACAAACAGGAATTTCCTCCCAGCTCGGGCTCCTCCTCGAAGGTGTTAAGTGGCATCGTTCCAAGGATCGTTTTTAATTGCAATCAAGGCACCGAGAACTCTTGCACAAGTGCTTTTAATACCCTACAGGAATGAGAAATGACACACGACAAGTTGGGGAGCATCATTAACCACAGCCACTAACAAACGTGCCAAGGCTGCTACAGCTGTGTGGAGTTCAGGAGCAGCCGGGCTCCACATCCTTGGATTTATTTTTTTTTTTTTCAGTCAGATCCTTCAGAAGAGTGAAGCTCATCCTGAATCAATAGGATGTGAAGCATCACCAAAAAAAAAAACAAAACAACAACAAAAATCCACATCCTCTAGGGATTTTTTATTGGCCTGAGAATTGTGGCACTCCTCAGAAAATGTCAGGCTTATCAGTGTTGTGAGTAAGCATCAGTTAGCTCTCAAACGAGCTGACTCTGTTCATTTTTCTCAGAACTGTGTGTAATATTCTCCTGGCAAGGAACAGCTCTTTTAGTAGACTGCAGCACAAATTTGTAAAAGGAGCTTGTCTCAGCTCTGATCCAAAAACCAAAAGAGATCGAGATTAGATGCCTGTGGAAAGAGCTGCTTTTCGACTACAAAGCCCAGATCATTTGGAGTTAAAGCGATGCAAGAAGTACAAATTTCTCCTTTTCAGATCACGACAGATGCACCAATTGTAAGAAAACTTTCTTCCCCAGACTTGTTTACCTACTTCAAATTACATCAGTAGCTTCAAGTGTATTTTTGACCCGTGAGTGGTTAATGACATCAATCTCTCCGATACATATTCATCCCTTTCTAAAGACCCTCTCGTTATTTCTCCCATGTAGCTTTCCTCTTTCTAGTTCTCGCTGAGCCCCAGCAGCCTGGTGGAGAGATCTTCATTAGCATTCAAATAAAAATTCATTGTTTGCCAGTGCAGTGGGGAGAGGAGCCATCACGAGTGTTTACATTTCCAGCCCCGTTCTCTGATAAAGCACAGCAGAGGCTGCGCTGGCTCAGGTGAAGGTTCCCCTGCTCCAGCAGCAGCTTCCCAGCCTGGATGATCAGGGAAGGGGTATAAGAACACACCAGGAATGCAGCAGAGCCTTCCTGGAATGTTTTTCTGTTTCCCAACAATGTGTGCCTTGGGATTTTGCGAGTCACAATCCTTGGTTTTACTGGAGAACAGGTTCTGCTTTAACTTCCCTCCATTAACTTCTCCCGCTTCCCCCGGAGCACGAGTAAACTTCCAGCATCCCTAATACCCCGTGGTGAGGGATTTTACAGCTCCATCACAAGGTTTGGCAAGAGCCATCAACCACATCATGCTGATTCCCAGTTGTTGCTTTGGAAGAGACACTAAAGGGGTTCCTCAGTTTGGAGACAGTGAGGAGGATATGAGTGAGATGTGTAAAATTATGGCGAGCCCACAACTCCTGTGCTGTGTCCAGTTCTGGGCACCGAACTGTGAGAGAGCCCTGGAGGGGCTGGAGCGTGTCCAGGGCAGGGAACGGAGCTGGGAAGGGTCTGGAGCCCCAGGAGGGGCTGAGGGAGCTGGAAAGGGGCTCAGCCTGGAGAAAAGGAGGCTCAGGGGGCCCTTCTGGCTCTGCACAAGTCCCTGGCAGGAGGGGACAGCCGGGGGGTCGGGCTCTGCTGCCAGGGAACAGGGACAGGAGGAGAGCTCAGGCCTCAGGCTGGGCCAGGGGAGGCTCAGGGTGGACAGCAGCAGGAATTTCCCCATGGAAAGGGAGCTCAGGGATTGGAACTGCCCAGGGAGGTTTGCAGTGCCCATCCCTGGAGGTGTCCCAGGAAGGGCTGGAGGTGGCACTGAGTGCTCTGGGCTGGGGACAGGGTGGGGATGGGGCACAGCTGGGACTCCATGGGCTGGGTGTTAGGTCTCTTCCAACCTCAACAGTTCTGGGATTCTGGGAATCTCTGGTCACACCTAGGACAGGTGGAGAATGCAGGCAGAGGAACCAGGGTCTCACCCATGAGATAATTTCATCTGTAGCTCTGAGTAGGTCCTTTAGTGCCCTTTCATGAGCTCCAAACGTGTGAATTGTGGTTTCTCAGGAGAAAAAAAATTCCCAGATTTGTTGGGGTTTCTCCATTTATTCTGTTTTTTCCTTATTATTTCTCCTCCCTTGCTCAGCACAGCCTCCACCGTGCCCATCTGCAGTTCTGCACTTCACTCCTGGGGACCTTCTCCAGGATTGTTGTGACATCTCCCAACTTCCATCCCTCCTGCAGGGAAACTGATTTAAGTGACAGGTTACACACTATTGTAGCTCCATAATTGCATATTTGTTTTCCTCCAGAGCTCTTGAGTGATTACCAGATGGTCTTGGTAATTTCTGACTCTTCATCTTATCAATTAGTCCTAAAATGAATTTTATTGTCATTTAATTTGAGACGGTTCCTTACACTTGTCCCCATAAGTTTGGCTCTCATGGGAGAACAACCTCCCTCAACTACAGACAGCACCAACACAAAGCTCACTTCACTTTCCTCTCCGACAAGAAATCCTATTACAGACTGGTCATCTGTGTACCAAACCTCTGGAAAAATGGGATTCTGGCAATTTTGAATAGAGTTTTACAATATTTTTGTGATTCCTTTAGTGAGTTTGCACCTTAAAATTTTCCCTTGGCTGCCCTACAGGTTTAGCTTCACAGTTAATGGGTTTTTGGGTTTGTTTTTTCTGCCATAGTTTCTTTATTTGCTCTGAAACCCCAGATTTTGAATACTCTCTTTCCACTCTGCTGTTAGAATATTGCCTTTTTGGTCCCTTGTAGAATTATTTCACTTAGTGATATATTGCTCTGAGCTTCAGATAGGGTGGGTTTATCTCCTTTCTCATCTCCTGCATCCTTAGAGCAGCTGCTTTTAATTTCCTTTTAGGAAGCTCCAGCACTTTTGAATAGGTCTCATTTTTAAGTTAGGTGGTACTGTGAGGGAGTTGGGGGGGAAATCAAATATTCCTCAGATAATGTCACAAATCCCTCTGGAAAAAGAGAGGGGGATTCACCAAGGTTCCAAAGGAGGGAGGAAAGGATGTGCAGCACCTCCAGCTGGAAAGGGAAGGATGGGATGGACTCTGCCCTGCAGGGAGCAGGACCTGGATGCCAGGAGAGGTGGGCAGAGGAACTTCCAGCACCAAGCATCCAAAAGGGCCTGGTAAAAATCAGGGAGGGAATTGAGAGAAGCAATTCCCAAAGGAAAATTCCTGTTCCAAAGCAGGAATGCACCTGTGACAGCAGAATGATGTGAACTCAACGTTCAGCTGGAAGGATCTCCTGTAATTCCAGTCACACAGAGAGGGAGTCAGGGGCAGAGCTGTCACACGTGGCCTCTGCTCAGCATTCCAGGTCTGGCTTTAACAGCAGGATCTGGGGGGGCTGTGGGAAGCTGGTGGTGAGAGCCTGAGTGCCCCCTCACCCCAGCACAGCTCCCAGTGCTCAGGAATCCTGCTTGGCAGGAGCTCCTGGCTCAGCAGTGCTGGGAAAGCAGCCCTGGATCTTTCCTGGGTGCCAGCAGCTGCCCACACCCAGGGAAGCTGGGATGGCACCCCTGGAGCGCTGGGTACCGTGTGGATGGGGAGTGTGTGGCTGTTTAAATGAAAACACAACAAAAGCTGTGTCCAGGCAGTTCTGCCCAGAGCTGCAGGTGGCCAGGCCCTGGGGACAGGCTCTGAGCTGCAGTGACCATGGAACAGCAGCTGGCAGATCCCACAAACAAACCTGCCAGATGTTGTTCCCACAAGGGAACCGCTCTCCTGTCCTGCTGCAGGGACTGTGCTCTGCCTCCTGCCGGGCTGCCTCCCTGCAAAGAACTCTGGAAAACAGGGCTGGCTTGACAGCTCCTCAAAACTGGTGCTACCACGGGTTTGTGGAGTGAGCAAACATCAACAAGAAATAAATCAGAGCTGGGAGAAAGGCTGCTCTCCACTCTCCCTCCAGCGTGGCTTGTTTACACTCTGCACTGCAATCTGAAAAATGCCATCTCTAATGAATACTAAATAGTGGGAGGCTTCTCTCAGCAGCCTGGTGCTGGGGCTGATTGCTGTGCAGGAGAATGGAGGGAGCGGGTTTGGCTGTGCCTCTGTTTCGTGCAGTCATAGAAACTGTCAAGCTCAGGTGCCTCTGTGATCTGCAGGCAGCCTCGCTCCCTGCACCCTTTCCTGGCTGCCCATTTATTTTTAAAACCTTCCATTGTTACTGGTGCTCAGGTCTTGCAGCCAATTTTCACGTCATTATTATTTCTGCCGCTTTAAAATTTATCTACTTATGCAATTTTAATCCTTTTTTTTTTCTTCTTTTTTTTTTTTTTCTTTTTTCCCCCTAAACCAATTCACAGTAATATGTTAACAGCTGCCTTGTAGAGGAAGTCACTGGGAGTTAATACTCCTGAGCCCTCTCTGGTAAGAACTGACTCACCTCGGTGTTATAAATCTGTTCTACACTGCCTTGTACCCCTCTCCTCAGAACATTCACATGGATCTGCTTCGTCACCAGGAACATTCCCGACCCTGCCTGTGCAGGGGACATTAAAAAAAAGGAATACCAGCAAGCAAGAACACTTCTCCACACACAAACTGCTTTGAAAATGCTTCTGCAGCTCCCTAAGCTGCAAGGATGAGGAAGCAGAAGGGGATCTCTATTGCAGGAGATGGGGGATAATAAAGGAAGGATCATAACAGAGCCCCTGCTCACTTTTCAATATTTCTGCATGGAATATCTGCCTCTGTTTTGGGAGTTTGATGACATTTTGGGGTTTTTTCCTCCACTAGCAGTTCCATCTTCCCTTCCTGGGAGGGTGGGAGGCCCTGAGGGTGCCCAGAGAAGCTGGGGCTGTCCCTGGATCCCTGGGAGCATCCCAGGCCAGGCTGGATGGGGCTTGGAGCAGCCTGGCACAGAGGAAGGTGTCCCAGGGGTGGCACTGGATGAGGTCCCTTCCACCCCAAGCCAGTCTGGGGTTCTGGGGTTATTCCAAACAACCCAAGGCATTCCCACAGTGATAATTCCACATAACAAAAATGCAGACAGAACAGGCACTGACCCAAAGGCTTGTTGATGCACACAGAGCTGAGAGTTTGCTGGGTGATATTTTTTTGTGAAACACCGAATTCAGGCAAAATCAGTGTTTCTGAATAACAGCAAATCGCTCATCCCAACTGCAGTGGTTATTCTTTCTTCCTCCACTCATCTGTTCACATAAATATGCATGCACTTCCCACCCACACAGTATCAAACACTCCACAAGTGCTACAGAGCCCAGGATAATCCGTTGTTTTGGAGGGATCAAACCTGCAGCCACGTGTGTGCAGTGAGCAGGAGATTCTAAAGCCCAGCACAGGGGCACTTCTCACTGAGCTGTGCAAAGGTCACCCTGTGCTGTGATTAAGCTCCTGTCAACACTGAGCCTGTAGGAGAGTTCAGAAAACACTCTGCAAACAAGAGCCAGGCTCTCTGGGTTAAAAGGTTATGAAATTTAGTCTAATCTCTAGTTCTGTTTTCTTAGATGTTCACTACCAATCTATTACAGCAAAAAAAATAGTCAGTGCACCCCAAAATTTGGTTTCCCCACTTCTTCTTTCATAATTTCTTCTTTTACATGGTCCTGGCCATATTTATTGTAGAATCCCAGACTGGTTTGGGTTGAAGGGACCTTAAAAAATGACCTCATTCCTCCCCCAGCCATGGCAGGGACACCTCCCACCATCCCAGGCTGCTCCAAGCCCCATCCAGCCTGGCCTTGGGCACTGCCAGGGATCCAGGGGCAGCCCCAGCTGCTCTGGGCACCCTGTGCCAGGGCCTCAGCACCCTCACAGGAAAGAATTTTTTCTCAATTTCTCATCTACCAGACAATTTCTACAAGGCTGCTCAGACTTGCAGTTCAAACTGTTCAGAATTCTCTCAAGACTCCCTTGAAATCTCTTTTTTAAGTCGTGCTGATTTGCATCATCATTTCTCAGACTGAAATGAAATAATTTCTTTTTGTCAAAACATTCCTTCCACCACTCTATTGAAAACCACTTGTGACTCTGTGAATTATCACAGGAATTTCACATTTGGCACAGCATTTCTCCCAGTGAGAGATTGGATCTGTTGCCTTCCCAACCGTCCACAAAGTTCTCACACTTTCAAACACTGGGAGTTGTCCACAAATCAAACAGGACAAGGAAGATATCAAAAGATTTAACACCCAGGAAACGTAAAACAGCAGAATAATCAGAATGTTTTCTGTAGAGAAACTAACAGGGAGATAAGTCCTTGTCTACATGAATCCCTCAGGAACAAAACAAGCTGATGCAACCCAACTCTGCTCTCCAATGGATGAGGCTTTGTGGGCAAGGAGGGAGCAGCAGATCCCACACACCTGAGGCTCTGACATTGTCCCACGTGACATCCATAAGTGAAGAATGAAAGTCCTGAAGCCCTGACACGAGTCTGGTCAGAATCTGCAGTCTGAGAGCAGTTTCCAATGGCTCACTGTGAAATGCAAAGGACAAATCGAATGGTTACTCAGCTGCTCAGAAGATCCATTCAATATTTTATTGATAGCCTGGATGAGGGAATGGACTGGGTGTTTATTAAATCTGCCAAGATTAAATCTGTGAAAAGCGGCTGCAAATACATGGGGGAGAGCAGTATTAAAAACTTTTGACAACTTGGACAAGTCTATAAATACAGAAGGCATCTTGCTGGTAAAAAGCAGAGTGGTTTCACTCAGGCAGGAGTAAAGTGCACAAATCCAGGACAGACAGCAGCTGGCAGAAAGCAGGCTGGAAAAACAAACAGGACCACAGGCTGTCTGGGGTTATTATCCTGAGCAGGGAGAGGGGTTGTTATCCTGAGCAGGTCTCTCAGCAGAATTTCCTGCCAGACATCTCACGGGTTCTCTGCTCTCCTCTGAGACACCTGAGAGCAGAGGCACAGCCAGCTTTGGGTGCTGCTCCTCGGGAAAGGCTGACAGGCAAAGCAGCAGGACAAGGAAAACACCACCTGAATCACAGAGCAGAGCATGGAGAGGTGCAGGAACAGCCCTGACACAGCAGGGTTGGTGCAGGAACACCTCAGTGTCTGCTAAAAAAGCAAGGGAAACAACGCTCTGCACGTGCCAGGAGCACCACAAGCAGTTCTGACTCTGCTGTGGAAGGAGGAGATGGACTCAGTGATCAGCTGAGAGCTCATCCAGCTTCACTTTTCAAGGGTTCTGTGCCCTTGAAGGCTGACTAGAGTCTGTGTGTCCCCAGTTTGCCCAGATGGACCCCAGCAGCTTCACACAGCATTTGTATCACTTCTGCACTAACATCCTCATTAAGGTTAGTGGTTTATGTTCATCTTACCATCTCAGGACTCCCTGTCTCACAAACACCTTATCAAAATGCTATTTGCCAGACCAACATGACTCACAGCTCATCCATCAAAAGCCATTTTAATAATTAGTCCTCAAATACTAATTCAATAAAATCTCTGTACCTTGATTTTCCTTCCCACCCAGCGCAATGGGCTAAAGGACTCGTAATCCTTTGGCACTGCTTCTCTCAGACTCACAGGATCCAGATCAGAGCTGCTGGTGCCAGCCTCCCATCCCACTGACAGAATTTTAGAAACAAGGACAATTTTGGAGAACACTGTAGACATCTGGGGCATCTCAGCTGCAGATTTCTCACTTCTCTCTCGTCCAGAGACACCAGATCACTGCTGCTGCCTCCAGCCCAATCCCTGGCACCAAGGCAGGACCAGCTCTCCCTGTGTCCGTTCTGACATCAGGAAAAAAAATCTACAAATACTTTAAACTTCCCCAGATTACCCATTTCAGTGATTCTACATCCTACATCACCCATGTATTCCTGTTGTTAGTGCAGTTCAGCCTGTTTTCTCCAGCCATTTTCCCATGGAAAGCAGTTTAAGCTGCAGTGGCCAGGCTAACACAACACCTTCTGAGCCAGATGAATTGTCAGGGTGTCAGGGAAAGCAGTCCTGCTTTATCAAACAATTATAATCAATTACCAATATTGATCAGAAGCAGCTACAGCTGCAGGATCCATGGAATTAAATGGCAGTGCTGGAAGAAGAGCAAAGATCCCTGTGAAATTGTGCAGGTTCTGAGATTTATGAAAGCACAGCTCGATTTCATTGGCATTCCATCAGTTAAATCAACATTATATAAACCCTTATATATAGGGGTTCTTATATAAAAGAAATCATGCAAGTCACAGACCTCGTTAGCTCTGTGTACCCTTCTACCACTGCTAAATCGAGTTGATATGTCAGAGAGTAGAAACCCAAAAGATTCCTGATTTATCATCTTAATTCTTTACATCTCCTCTCAAGAATTCACAGTGCTGTCACTCTCTCCTCCATTCCCATTACCTTCTTTGTAACATATTGGCCTTCTTACTTTTACTGAATAATTCCTGGTCTATTATATCTATAATTATACTAATAATTAAGCATGCCTTTTCATCAGCTAGCAGCTAATTACTTCTGTTCCTACCCAGCTTGCTCAGAAAACAGTCAATTCATCTGTATCCCCATCACTCTCGCCGTTGCTAAGCACTCGGTGCCACTCAGCAGTGCCACTGTCACCGTGTGCGGTGGCTCAAGGTGCTCTGCAGCCCCCGGCTGCCGCTGCCTTTCACCCTCACAGGGGTTTCTCACCTTGGGGAAGGCTCTTCTCACCCACCTGGCATCGCTGCTGAGCCCCAACAGCTCTGGAGCTGGCCACGAGCAGCTCCTGCAAAGACAGAAAGAATTGGATTCCAAATCATCCTGCACACACCCGTGGGTCAGAGCATGCCCACGGCTGTGTTAGATGGGAACTGAAGGCATGAGGTCTAAACACTTCATTATTTGGAGTTCTGGGAAGGTTTTAGCACAGAGGAATGGAGCACTTCTCCCAAGAGGAAAGGCTGAGGGAATTGGGAATGTTCACCTGCACAGGAGAAGCTTTGGGGTGAGCTCAGTGTGGCCTTGCAGGGCCTGCAGGAAACATGGGGAGAGACAATTCCCAAGGGCTGGAGGGACAGGACCCAGGGAATGGCAGAGTTGGATGGGATATTGGGCAGGGATTGTTCCCTGGCAGGGTGGGCAGGCCCTGGCACAGGGTGCCCAGAGCAGCTGGGGCTGCCCCTGGATCCCTGGCAGTGCCCAAGGCCAGGCTGGATGGGGTTTGGAGCAGCCTGGGATGGTGGGAGGTGTCCCTGCCATGGCAGGGGTGGGATGGGATGAGTTTTAAGGTCTCTTCAACCCAAAGCAGTTTGGGATTCCATGGTTCTGTGATTCTCTGCTGTGAAGAATCCCTTGCTCTCACACCTTGTCCCTCAGCCTGGATCATTCCTGACCTGCTGATGTGACAGCTGGACATTGTCACTGTCCCTCTGCTCCTTACTCTGCTTCCCACCAACGCCTGCCCCAAACCACTCACACCAATTAGCACCAAACTCCAGTGGTGTGGTGATAAATCAGCTCAGATTGGTTTTATTTCCCCAGTTTTCTGTCACTTGGTTCATTGTAGGCTGCAGACAGAAGTTCCAGGACAGGAATTTCCACCATCACCAGCGCTGGCAAGCTGCTCCTGCCTGTTCCTCAGGTAATGAAATCAGGGAAATTACCATTAGTGAAATGTTAATGGCTGGTATTTCCAGCCTTCCCAGGGACTGGGTTAGGCTAAACCCTTAATCCTTTTATCTGACTCATGACTGCATCCTCTGAAATGAAGCAATGTTGGCAAATGAAGTGGCTGTGCCTGATTCCAGCAAGAAGAAAATTGGAAAATGAGGGAATTTGTTACAGAAAACACTCAGAGTGGCAGCCAGAAAGGTAAAATGTTTTCAGATGGCAGGTAGACTATTTTAGGATTTTATATTGGAGGCTCAAAGCAAATGCATATAACCTGTCAAAAAAAAAAGACTTGAGAGGAAAACAAAAAGCTTGCATCATAAAACAGCAGGATCAGGGAGGCTCTTGGAAGTTAAAAGGTATCCTGCAAAAAGCTGAAGTTGTGTCTGAAAAAGGAAATCTAAAAAGAACATAAATTCTGGCAGACTAAATGTAAAAGCACAAGAACATAGATGGAAGAAAGAGTTTAGAAGCAGTTTGCTAAAGAAATAGAAAAGAATGTTATAAATCCTTCTTGAACACATCAAGAGCAAGGGGCTTGCAGGAGCCACACAGGTGCGGAAGGAGCACTCGCAAAACGCGATGCAATCACAAAAAATCCCAAATTCTTGGGTTTTTTATTTCAAACCTCTGCTTACCTGGTGAATCCTGGGGAATCCTGGAAACTCCAGAGCCAGAATCTTGTTTATAAGGCCTTCACAGAAGGCTTGTCTTCATTTAAGGGTGTTGAGTGGAGATTACAGAGCAGATAAAAGGAATAACCACGTTTCACTGGGCGCCCGATGGAATTCACACGAGGTTTTTATAGAATGTTAAATATGAATCATCACTGAGCTAATACCCTGAGTATGTAACCTTTTGCTGAAAATTGCTGTGATTATCAAAGGACTGGAAGGTAACTAATAAGAAATAAGGTTTTTAAAATAAATCCAGTGGCGATTCAAGAAGCCTCAGACCACTAAGCCCAATGTCCATACGGGTCATGTTGGCTGAAGCTCCAGTAAAGAACAGAATTAGTGAATACATGAATAAAAGTAACATGTTAAGGAAAAGTAAACATGACTTTTGTAAAAGGAATCCAAGCCTTCTAAATCTGCTGGAATTCTTTGAAGGAGTCAAAAGCATGTAAATAGCAGAGCTCCAGCTGAGAATTTTCCCCTGCATTTCCAACTCACCCCAAGCTTCCAGGAACCTCATGCATAGAAGGTCTCATCAAAGGCTTTTAAATAAACTAAACCAGCCAGGGACTACAGGTAAGGACCTCACAGAGTTACAATTTAGCATTGGAAAAAAAAGATTATCCTAAAGGATGAGTTTTCACAGTGGAAGGTGATCAGCAGTGGAGTCCCATGGCGATTAAGGTCCACGGTGTTCAATGTGCTCAGAAATGATTTGAAAAGTTGGGGAGGAAAAGTGAAGAAGTTTTCTGATAAAAACTAAATTAATTAGAATAATATTTACTGCAAAAAGCTCAAGATGCCATGACACTGAGCAAGCCTCGTGACAAAGTGGAAGGTGCCCTGACAGCTGTAATCTGGGTATCCACCAAAAGCCACAATTTACACGCAGAGTGATGGGCTCTGAGCTAGTTTGCCCAATTTAGGAAATGTACCTCAACATTGTAACAGCTTGTTCTATGAATACATGACCTCATTGCTCAAGAGCAGGCCAAAAAAAAAAAAAAAACAAAAAAAGAAACCCCAAAGTTTGGAATTGTTAGGAGAGAAAAGCACAGCCCTGCCCCTGTTTACGCTCACGGCGGCTCTGCTGCTCCAACAGCCAGCGCATCTCTGGTACCCTCACCTGAGACAAAAAGAAACTGTAACAGCAAGAAGAAAAGCGACATGGCAGGATGACAAACATGGGGAGTACAAAACTGCTTTCATGTGAGCAGCAGAGCTAGCATGAATGAGAGGCTGGGTAGGAAGGGATCGCTTGGCATTTGTCGTTGCCAATTGTGCCGAGCAGGCCAGGTGCCAGCGAGGGGAGACGGACACCGAACACGAGCTCTGTCGTGTGCCTCTTTGTTCAGCTGCTGAAGCCTTCATATCCTGTCAGGCAGCAATTCCAAGGGCTCTGGGAGGGCTGTGACAGCTCCGTTTCCTACATAATCCCAGCGTGCTTGCAGGGAGATGTAAGGGGAAAGGAGGAGAGGAAGGCTTGCAGTGCTTTTTGTGCCCATTACCTCGAAATCGTTGCTCTTTAGAGGTCTCCACTTGCTTTCCCAGCTGCCCTCCCCCACCACAATTTCAGAATTAAAACAAATAAAGGTAATAACCTCACACACACGCTTTGGCTGGTGTTTACTACCGTGTGCCCACGGTGACCCAGCTGCTTCTTGGCAGCCCCTTCAGGGATATGCTTTAACACGGCTCCTCTCACCTTTTCACACTTCTCTCGTTTCCCAGCTCCTCTGAGCGCTGGGGGTTCAGGCTGTTAACTCAGCTCTGCCTTTCAGTCACTTGTGCACTGACTTGTAGCAGCTGGTCCCAAACCTGGTAACAGCCTGAGACTCCTGGCGAGCCATTAATAATACACCAGCAATCATTTTAATTGCGACCGGGTGTCTGGAATTTTGGAGCTGCACGCAGAGTTCCTTCTCCCCACAATATTATTGTCCCATTGTGCATTTTGGAGTTTAGCTCTCATTAAAAGTAATAGAGGGAAATAGTCTGTGGCAAAGTGAATGTGTTTGTTTTCACAGTTCACCTCCTGCTCCTCTGCACTCCAACACTCTCTCGCTCAGTGACAAGACCACAGCTGCTGCCATCGTTTACTTACCTGAGGAGTGCAATATTTAGCTGGAGGGACACTGGAGCTTTCTGTTTGTTAGTTATCAGGTCAACAACTCTCACCTTATCACTTCAGTTTCCATTCTGTTGATAAAACCTGTCAGCCTTCCTTGAGTGGTTCCAGGCCCTCAGAAGAAATCACATTAAATTGGCACAACCAAGTCAATCTGTAAGGGATGTGCTCCTGCCTAACCAAAGGGAAGGGGGGAGGGCTTGGATTTCTTTCCCTCTTCCTCCTTGCACAGTTCCAGTGTCCGAGCGCTCGGAGCTGTGTTGAAATCCTCCCTGAGGATTCAGCAGTTCAAGTCAGATCAGGTCTTTGACTGTGGCCCAGAGGAGATGTCTGCGGAGCCGAAACTGATATGTTTAAGTGCAAGAGACAATAATCATTTCTTCAAGTAGAAACTAAAAATACCCACAAGAAAGTGGAATTCATAATGGAGATTTTAAAGATCTGTGACACACCAGGGCCTGCACTGGGGTTTTAATGAGGGAGAGGCTGGTTTAATTGGGCAGGGCCAGCGATGCTCGGCTGGGTGAGGGGCTCCGAGGTCTCACACTGCGGCGTCACCGCACGAGCCGGTGTCACAGCCAGGGACAACCTCCGTCAGCAGCATCACACAGCCCAGCCACGAGGAGAAGGCACTAAGAGGAGGAGGCAGAAGCTGGCAAAGGAATGTTCCTAAATGTTCCTAAAGGTTCCTAAAGGTAATGGCAGCGCTGACCATCTCCACGTGCCGTTCTTTTCATCAGAGCTCTGGGAACGCAGCTAAAGCAGCCTGTTAAGCTCTAAAGCCTGTTAGGGCTGACTTAACAAGGACTTGCTGAACACCTCACACCTTTCCCCTGTGAGAAGTCTCCTGGAGTGCTGGTGGAAACCCAGAAATAACTTCTGTGGACCATTCAATTACAGACAATCACCACGCAGAGCTCCCTGGCCTCGTGGCACGGCTCATCAATCAGGTTTGCTGTCACCGTGTCTCTTCTCATAGCAGTCACCAGAAGGCTCTGAGCTCCCTCAGAATCCATGTGACATTTACTGTCAGGGGCTGTCAACACCAAGAGATTCTCCCAGGGCCTCGGAGTTCATCACAAAGCAACGAGATCTATCCCCAAAGCTGCTCCCAGTTCCAGCCCAGGATTACAGTGACTGGCTGAGGGGCTTTGCAGCACTCAGGGAACAGGGAAGCAGCAACAAGAGCTACAGCTTATACCCAAATACCTTTCTTTTCTCATTCTCTTCTCTTTTCTTACTGTACAGCTGCTTTAAGACAGCTCTCAGGCATGTGATTAATTAGCCTTCCTCAAAAATATCCCTTATACACTTATTAAGAGGAAGCTGAAATTGTTTGCTTGGAAATTTCGCCTTCCCATCTTTAGCATTGATCCTGCCTTCACTCTCTGTTTAACAACATAGTGACCTAGTGGAAAAAATTTATAAAACTTAATAAATTGCAGTTGGCAGTATTGACAGAGTGTGTATATGCGCATTTGGGTTTGTATGAACGTATTATAAGAAATCTAATAAAGTAAAACAAACACATTTGCTTTGTCTGTGAGCTGTGAAACGAGATATCCCCTGTAATTACACTGGTTGAAGTATATGTGGTCAAAGGGGGATGGCGAGATTTTTGGCCATAAATTCCTGGGTTTAGATTAAAAAAAACAGTTATTATCTATCAAAGTTTACATGGTCCACTAAGTTAGTTTGCTGAAGATGCAGAAAAATAAAAATGCAGATGAAACCTTAAGTTAGCAGGAGGCCACTATAAGATGGAACCAGCTCCAGAAAATAAAGTTCCAGTGCCAAATGTGCCTGAAAAAAACAATAAAAACCTTAGAAATACATCCATTTTTTCTGCACTTTGAGGGGGAATGGGCATTAATGAGTGTCCAAACCAGTGACTGAAAGTGATTTCAACTGCAAAGGTTTTTAAAAGAACTCACAATGTGTATAACCGTCTAGAAATTCCATGTCTATTTTTAGCTGGATTTCCACAACCAGCCTGGTTCCCCCTTCCAACCAAAATAAATATATTTCTTAAGGAGCACGGTATTTATTTCCCTCAAGAGCAAAGTATTTATTTTCCTAAAATTATCATGATAACAAGCTGAGTTTTCTCAGCCCTTTCTGGTACTTTCTGTGTGCTGCTAACCCACTGCTGACCAGCAGCTGAGCCCAGCAACCCAGGCTGCTTTCCATCCAATTTACAGCACATTTACCCAACCCACAGCTCGCCCACCAGGCTGGTAAAATGACACCTCCGTGGCAGAGTCCAGTAAACAAAAATTAAAGTAAACCCATTGCTCTCCCCTTGTGCCCTGAGCCAATCTCATCACAGAGGCAATTGAGCTCCTTTGCCGTAATTGTCCTTAAAACCATCCTGGCTGTTCCAAACCTTGCTTAAAACAGTGTCCAGGAGAAAGCTCCCCATCACCTTCCCGAGAGTCAGGTTAGATCAAATGTTATAGAATTGTCCAATCCTTCTTTTTACCCTCCTTATAAAATCCCAAACTGCTTTGGGTTGAAGGTACCTTAAAGATCATCCAGTCCCATCCCCTGCCATGGCAGGGACACCTTCCACCGTCCCAGGCTGCTCCAGCCTGGCCTTGGGTATTTCCAGGGATCCAGGGGCAGCCCCAGCTCCCCCAGGGCCTCCCCGCCCTCCCAGGGAAGAATTCTTCATTGAGTGTGTGCTGTTTGCCCTTTCTCAGTCAGCAGAATCCTCTCCTGATTGCTGTGACCTTGCAAAGGGGCCCTGCAATGACATCGGTCACTTCCCCCAGCGCCCCTGGGTGCACAGAACAAAATCCCTGCAGCAGCAGGCAGAAAAGCAGCAGCAAGACACTGCACCTGCAGCAGCTCCTGGGGCTGGTCACCTCCTCCTCCTCCTCACTGTCCTTTCCACTCTGACTTCAAGCTGCAAGGACACAAATGGGCTGAGCTGGGCAACCCCAGCAGCAGAACCTCAGGTGGAAGAGTCTGAGCATTCTCCTGCCTCAGCCTGAGCCACTCTTCAGCATCTCCTCCTCAGCCACCTTCCTGCACAGCAGCTCCCAACTCTGAGCCTTGCCAGCTCAGCTTTGCCTTGTTCTGGACATCCCTTCATGGAATCCCAGACCAGGTCAGGCTGGGAGGGCCCACAGGGGCTCAGCTGGTGCCACCTCCCTGCTCCAGCAGGGCCATCCCAGAGCTCAGGGCACAGCAATATCTGGAATATCCCCAGTGAGGGACACTGCACAGCCTCTCTGCACAACCTGCTCACTGCCCAGGGCAGAAGTTCTGACCCTCCCTGCACCCAGGAACACCCAGGGACAGCCAGGGACACCCAGGGACACCCAGGAACAGACAGGGACACCCAGGGACACCCAGGGACACCCAGAGACAGCCAGGGACAGCCAGGGACACCCAGGGACACCCAGGGACACCCAGGGACAGCCAGGGCTGAGGGCCCCTCTCAGCTGGGGCTCCTCTCCAGGCTGAGCAGCCCCAGCTCCCTCAGCCTCTCCTGGGCACGGAGATGCTCCAGGCCCTTCCTGAGCTCCAGGAGCTCCTGTCCCTGCTGTGCTGAGCATCCAGAGCTGGACACGGCACTCCAGAGGTGTCCCCAGGGCTGGGCACAGGGACAGGAGCTCGCCCTGACCTGCTGGAAAAGCACCCCAGGATCCCACTGGCCTCCTCGGCCACTTGGTCCTTTCCCTGCAGAGCTGCTTCCTCATCTCTCAGCACCCCCTCACCTTCACCCAGCGATTTTCCTACTCCAGTGTCACAGACACAAACACACAACTGCAGCTCTTGGGGAATCCTCACACCAGGAACCCAAACAGAGCAGCTCTGCTCGTGCCTTGCCAGCCACAGAAAAGACAGAGTATCCCTCACCACCCGGCTGGGGACTTGAAAGGAAACCAGGACCAAAGCATTAAAAATTCAGTGATCAACTGAGAAGATCGTGGATGAACCAATACCAACAAATGCAGGTTCCGTTTTTGGAGCATTAATTAGTGGTATCAACCTGATGAGCGAGAAAATTAAGGCAAGATTATGGAATGGAGATGCTGATATTTCTATTTTGCATGTAATTTTCATCCCCAAACAAACTGTAGTAGCTTAGCAAACACCAGTCTACTAACATGAGACAATTACAGACCCATTTAGTGAAACAGGCAACTAAATGACGTTGTAATTACACTATTAAGCCAGATCTGGGGTGAAAAGGATAAAGGAT
Organism: Parus major; assembly: GCF_001522545.3. NCBI lineage: Eukaryota > Metazoa > Chordata > Aves > Passeriformes > Paridae > Parus > Parus major. The sequence goes on from NC_031782.1 coordinate 16,129,673, forward strand.
TTGCGTCCCATATGACACTACAAAAAAATAAAATGACAAAAAAAAACAACAACTGTGGAACACCAAGAGAAATTTGGTAGTTTAAAGCAAGTGTTTAGGCTGATGAAGGAGAGTGATTATGGATCTTCCACAGTTGGAATTAAACCTGCAGCCATTCAAGCATAAACCACAGCTAATACTGAACAAGGATTCTGAGCTCGTAACAGGAATTACCAGCACAGAAAACACCACATTCCAGAAAGAGAGACAACTGCTGGAATGACCAAGAATTTCTGTTCCTATGGAGCACAGAAATAAACCAGAGTGTTCAGCTGGAATGAGCAGGGCAATATTCCTACCCCTGATGGAAGCCCAGGGTGAGGAGGACATGGAGCTGATTTTTTCTCAGACCATGACATGGTCTCTGCTGGGTGCAGCTCTGGGTAAGGAAAAGGAACTTTATTCAGTTTATAATGCAATAACAGGAATCCTTCAGCACTCCTCACTGTTAATGTGGTTCCTGTATTTTGTCACTTCCAGGACTCAGGGAGCTCTCACAGACACCCCAAAGCCACAGGAAGAACCTGGGTGTGACAAGCCTGGGGTGTGTCCCTATCCCTGTTTTCCAAGGAGGAGTTATCCCCCCACCCCAAGCAAGAACAGATCCCCAGGGACTCTCCTGTTATCCCAAAACAGGTTCCTTCCCCGCTGTGCAAGAGGCTGATCCAGAGGGAGAGGCAATATTTGATTTATTTACAGTTCACATTTTAGCAAACAAAGGCAGCAGCGTTCACTGGCTACATGTCACCTAGTTCTCCTGTTAATTAGTATTCTATCTTCTATTGGTTAACGAGTCTCTCGCTTCTCATGCTAATTAGTCCCACGCTCAGCCTTTCTCTTCTTTTGGGTCAGTGGTTTCTTGGGCCGTGGGTCAGTGGTTGTGACCAGCCCTGCTGGAATTGCCTTCTACCCAATCACAGCTGATTGCAGCCCCATTGCTGAGCTGGCTTTATCAGTCTCTTCCTCATCTCGTGGCTTCTGCCAAGTGTCCTTGTGGTCTATAAATTCTGCCTCGTGTCCAGCAGCAGTGGTACATCCTTCTTCCCAAGCTTCCTCGACCTCCCTGGGGACTGAGGGCATTGGAACATGTCCAGCCCTTAAACCTTAGTGAGACAATTCCAAGTAATTTGTCCTTCTAACACTTGGACATCACTTAGAGCTTGTTAGGTGCTATTTGTTCCAGGGATTAAATCCCCCTTCTTGTTGATGTGGCTTAAAAGTATACAAAGATCAAGCACCAATCCTTTCTTAATTTTAATTTATTCCTGAGAGGAATGACGGATTTGTCTTTACAAACAAGCTGTGGGTTTGCTGGTAGATAAAACTAGCACTGAGAGATAAAAGAAACAATGGGAAGGATTCCACTGATTGATGAACGGAAAAAAAGATATTTGGCTTTACAAACAAACTGTAGGTTTGCTGATAAATGAAATTGGATATTGAAAGATGAAAGAAACAATGGGGGGAAACTATAAATTCCATAAGAATTAAAAATTAAGAGAGAGGGTTATACATTAGAGGGATTCTTAGGTATCAGGCATTCTGGGAAGTCTGGACCTCTCAAGTACCTCAGGCAATGGGGAAAAAGAGAGGGACATGGCTGGGAAATTGGGATAAAAAGGAGTCTGTGCCCTCCAAAAATTGGAGAGACCCCAGGGGAATGCCCCATGGCCTCTCCTTTTATTCAAATAAAGTCAAAGGACTCCTCTGTCTCTTTTTGGGACATAAACCTCTACTGTTTGTGGATTAATTTTCCTGACATTCCACATTCTGCAACAATAAGGCAGAAACAATAAGGTTTCATAACCCCCTTCTCATTCCCTGTTACGGTGTGGATAAATTGTTACCGATTTCTGACTGGAAATGTCAGCGTCATTAGCGAGATGACTCTACCAACGAGTGATGACTGTTTGCAACAGCCGGCCACAACACCGAGCTCCAGAGCTGCTGTCCCACGGATAAAACCCTTTTTGTGGACAGGCGGGGAAGCAGACAGGCATCAAACGCGGGTGAACACCTTTTCTTCAGAAACCTTTCACAAACTCCACACTTTGCAGGCCACGGCGCCTTGGAGCCCAGGCGGGGCCTGCGCTGCGGGCGGCGCTCTGTGCGCGCTCTGCACCGGCGGGGCCGCTCTAGCCGCGCTCTATGGTGCTGCGGCCGCTCCGGCCCCGCTCCACGGCCGCCGTGCCGCTCTGTCCCCGCTCCGCGGCGATGCTGCGAAACGTCTGCAGCCGCCCTTGTCCCCGCTGTGTCCCCGCTATGTGCCCACTGTGTGCCCGCCGTGCCCCGGCCGTGCCCCGGCCGTGCCCGCCCCCCGTCTCTATGGGCCGCGCGTTGCCGGCGGGGCGGGCGGGATG
>NC_031782.1:16132364-16136142 GCF_001522545.3 Parus major
GGTGCCCCGCTACTCCGTGCGAGAGGCCGTCACCTGGGTGAGGAGCAGCGGCGGGCCCAGCCGGGGGGGGACAGCCGGGGGGGTCCCGCTGGCAGCGGGGCCGTGCCCTGAGCGTGGCCGCTCTCCGCAGGGCGCTGTGGGCGCGGTGCTGCTGCAGCTGCTCCGGCAGATCGCGGGGCTCAGGTCGCTGCCGGACTCCCGGACGGAGCGGAGGCTGCCCTGGAGCTCCTCGCTGCCCCCGCAGCCCGCAGGTCAGCGGCCTGGGGAGGGCGGCGGGGGGATTCCTGCCTCGGTGTGCCAAGTGAGCCCGGGAGGGCCTGGGGAGAGTGTCAGGACAATCTCTGCTTCTTAATTACCTTTGTTTTCCGTTCGGGATTGTGCTGCACAAACTTTGCTCCTGTTTGTCTGTGTGGTCAGAGGACACCGAGTACATGCACAGAGCGGTGTTGTCGCCTGGAGCAGACACAGTTTTTGTGCTCTGTATTAACAGCGGTGACTGAAGCCTCAGCCGGCTGTCCTGGCGAGCAGCTGGGGTCGCAGTTCCTGCAGAAAGCAAGTGCAGAGGCTGTAGCAGAGAGTTCATCCTCAGGCATCCCCTCGGGGCAAGGAGAGAGCCAGCCCTGGGCAGAAGCAGGTATGTGCCATGTGCTGCGGGGCAGGAGCCTTGTGGCAGAAGGTCCTGGGAGTTCCCCCAAGGCAAGCTCGGAGCCAAGGAGTTTGTAGCCATTTATTGACACTTGAGGAGGCAGGTGAGAGTGGAAAGGCAGAGATGAATCAGAGTCCAGAGACAGGAGGAAAAAACCTCCTGAGGGCAGAGACAGGGCTGTGCTGTAACTGCAGGTGACAACAGCATTCCCAACCCTGCTCTGCCTTAGCAGACCGACTGCAGCATCCAGTCCTGTGCTTTTATTGTGGACAGATGTTTGCAGCCAGAAGGGTTCAGGAGGATGCTGTGCCATTGATCTGGGAGGCTGGTGTGAAACTGAAGGAATTATTCTCTTCCTGCAAGATGAGGATGCGCTTCTGAGCTCTTCTGCCATAGATAAGACAGTGGAAGGAGGTATCAAAGACATTATTAAAATGAGTTTTATAAAAATAGAGAGATAGACTCCAACAAAATTGAAATCTCACCCAGGAAAGCGTGTCCTACATAGGGAATTTAAAGTCACACCAAGGAAGATCAGATGAGGCCTACAGCTCACTAGACACAGAAATGGATATAGAATAATGACCTGAGGAAAGCTGTTGGAAGCAGGGAGCCTGCTGGAACAGGTGGCAAGGGGGCAACATTCAGTAGTGGTGTAGAAGAGGCACATCAGGAAACCAGGCACAGATGTTGGCTAAATCACAGGATCACAGCCTGCTTTGGGATGAGAGGGACCTGAAAGCTCTTCTTGTTCCCTGCCATGGGCAGAGACACCTTGCACCATCCCAGGCTGCTCCAAGCCTTGTCCAGCCTGGCCTTAGACACTTCCAGGGATCCAGGGGCAGCCACAGCTTCTCTGTGCCAGGGCCTCAGCACCCTCAAGGAAGAATTTAAATAATGAAGGTGCTGCAGAAAAGGTCAGAGCTGTTCCACATTTTTTGCCTTCTTTCAGAATTTTGGCTTCCTTATGTGCTGATTTCAGCTACTGCCCATCACTGCTTATCAAACCTTCTCCTGCCAGAGGTTACCATTCCCATCAGTTGGCAAATGGAGCATTTTGTTTCCATGTCTCCTAATTAACTCCAGGAAAACAGCCAGGTTAATTTACCTAAACTGCCAATTAGACTGTTTAACCCATCTGCTTTAGCCTGGAGCATATTAAGAAGCACTCCAAGCCTGGCAGGTGACTGGACATGGACCTCTGGGAGGAGTGGTGGGGAGAAGTGAAGACAGCAATGCCTGCAGTTGGCACAGCTGAACGTCCTGGAGCGAATGTGTGTCTGACAAACAGTTCCTGCTGAGAGTCAACAGGAAGAGCTTTTGGGCAAACTGATAAATTCAACAGTGACAAGTCACTAAGGCCACGTGGTCTTTGCTCAGATGTTCTTTAGAAGCTGGGAGATCACTGAGCCTCCAAGGATGGTCTGTAATCCCATGTTCAAACCTGCTCTGTGACCAGGGGAATGAGCACAGACAGATTGCACAGCTTGGCTTTTAAAAAGGGTGGGTGGGTGTTTGTTTGAGGCACAGAACTGCAAAAAAGGTGATTCTAATTTGATAAAAACTCTGTTACAGGATAGTGGTGTCAGAAGCTGGGGTGAGTGGGCTGTATCAAAGGTCTTGGGAGGATTTAGGAAGCCATTTCTCAGGCCAGCTTGTTCCCTTGCAGAGACTTGAGAGAGTTGTAAATCTATTAAGTCTTCTTTGGAGAAGTCAACAGGCATGTGGAGCAAGATAATCCAGCTTTTAGCTTTTGGAGAATCTTCCAGACAGGACCTAAACCAAAGCTATCTAAAGAATTAAAGCTGATGTGAAGGAACATGGAGGGGTTGGGAAGTCCTGAAAGAAGGTTTTCACAGTGGAGAGCCATTGCTGTAGGATTCTCCTGTCCTTTATAAAACCTGTTCTGTTCAGCACAGTCAGCAGTGATTTGGAAAAACAGAGGTGACAAACGAGGCAGCAGAAGCAGCAAATGGTACAAAATTTTTCAGGACAGTCAAATCTGAAAGTCACAGGCAAAGATTGCATGAGAACCAAAGCCAGGGTAATCCCCAGGTGGGTAAAACGAGTGTGCACAGGGGAGTGGGGCTGTAAATACACAGACAGAGTGAGGAGTGTCAACTTAATAATTGTCTTGCAGAGGGAACATTTAAAGTCACTGTGGATGTGCTTTTGATAAGGTTAAGTCAGTGCTTGGCAGCAGTGAGGCCAATTAAATGTTAATTATGGTGAAGGAAGGAGCTGAGGACAAGGCAGTGCTGTGGGTTTGTGTGAGTCTGGGATGCAGCCACGTCTTGAACACTTAAGGAAAAGACAGTGCTTGAAAAACAGGGACAAAACTGCAGAGAAAAGATGACAGGGAGACAATTACATCCAAACACAGACTGACTCTTCAGCTTAAAAAAAAAAAAAGAAGTGGCAGAGAATGTGCTGGTGCTCTGTGAAACTAAAAGTGTTGAGAGAAAGAGAATAGGGACAGTCTTTTTCATAATCCTGATATTAAAAGGCAGCTCAGAAGGGTCAGGTAGCAAGTTTGGAAAAAAGCAAAAGGCATTTTGTGTTTGGCCAGTGCCCAGGTAAATTGTGGAACTCACTGCTACGGGCCAGAAGTCCAAGTGGGTTCCAAGAAGTGATTAGGTAAAATTACACTTTGAAATGAGACTTAATTGGTCCAGCCAAGCCTCCTGCTCAGATCACAGAACAGCTGATGGCTGGAAAGTTCTGCCAGGGAGAGCGTGACTTTATAATCCCTGCTCCTCACCCTTTCTGCCCAAGCATCTCCAACTGTCACTTGTCAGAGATAATATATGTCAGAAATAATTTGATTTTGCTCCATGCATAAGTCCTCGGGTTACATTCCACCTTATGTTGTGCATCCATTTTGTGGGAACTTAGGGAGGAAAGTCAGGAGGAAGAGATTTGGTAAAGAGATTTGCACTGAAGAGCCTGAAAAAATGCAGGGTTCTGTCATGTGAGAAGTCCTGGGAATCTTTCTGTGGAAAGTGAAGCTTGATGATCCCTTTCTTTCACTTCATTTTGCTTTCTTACAGAAAAACCTGCCTGGGGTACAGGATATTTTTTTTTTCTTTTCCCAGTGTTTACTGAGAGAGAGTGAGGCTGGCAAAATGGGGA
>NC_031782.1:16136341-16153776 GCF_001522545.3 Parus major
GGGAAGGGAAGGGAAGGGAAGGGAAGGGAAGGGAAGGGAAGGGAAGGGAAGGGAAGATGCCTGGCAGAGGATGCAGGGGGAATCTGGTAGCAGAGCAGAGCAGAATGTCCCTTCCCTGCTGCAGTCTGCTGCTGCCAGCAATGGCAAGGGATCTTCTGGAGAGAATTCCACAGCCTTCCCCTTTCTCTGGGTGTTCCAGTTCATTTCCACACTTGCTGGTTCTGGTCTCCCTGTGCAGTGACAATCTGCTATTGTTGTGGGATGGATCCCAGCATCTCAGCTTTCCACAAGAGCCATTCCAGTTTTATTGGAGCACAATAGGGTCAAAATCTATTCCTTTGTTTAAACAGAAAACTTCAGGAAATTAACTTAAAACTTGCTTTAAATAGCATTGTGGATGTTGCTACCAGCAAGTCCTCAGCTCTGTGTTCACATCTTATTTTTTTCCATGCAATTCCTGCCTCACTCAGAGGCTTTTTGCAGGAAGTTAAAGGCACAGAGTGAGCAAGCAGGTGATTACAGCCAGTCTCAGTGTTACAGCAGCTGAATGATGCCCTGGGGAGTTGTATTTTACCCCTGGCAGAACTGTAAAATTCGTTATTTCAATTCTGAGATTACAGACATTGCAAAAGTGTGTTTTCATTTCAAAGCACAATGAAACCAATTGGAAACAGTGAAATTTTCCATGAGGCAGAAATGCTGGATTTTGGCCAGCTCTTGTTGTGACTTCGTTCTCGTGGATGTTTTGGGATGAGCAATCTAGGCTGTCTAGGAGAAGATTATTAATTCTTCATTTGGAGCTAGCTGTGAGCAACACTTGATTAGTCCAGGATGAACAGTGAAGAGAGGCAAAAATATTTATTAACTGCTGAAGATGTGAGCGTTGGGCATCCAGAACACTGAAAGCTGCAGGACTGCATGGAAAAAAGAATGTGCAGTCATGTTGCATCATGGCTTGGGTTTGAAGGAGTAGAAATAAAGTTGCACAGAAAATTCCAGCTGGGATATTCCCATCTTTTAAACATAACCTGAAGAATAATTTAGGTTGCCCAGCCTCAGAGGTGATTCTGAGGGAATTCAGGTCTCCCAGAGCAGCTGTGGCTGCCCCTGGATCCCTGAAGTGCCCAAGGCCAGGTTGGATGGGGCTTGGAGCAGCCTGGGATGGTGGGAGGTGTCCCTGCCATGGCAGGGGTGGATCTGGGTGAGCTTCAAGTTCCTTCCACCCCAAACCATGGTGGGACTCTCTGATCCTTCAGGAACTTCAAGGATCAGTTGGTCCCTGTGCCTTTTTCCAGACATTCTCTGGGGTTGGTCACCCTGATCCGTGGAGATCTGGGTGAGGAGGGGTTTCCCCTGGTAGAGGGGCACAAGATGCTTCCACAGGCTGGCAGAATTCAGAATTAGTGGCTGTTTATTTTTCATGGTTCAGTGGGTTGTCCAAATTACAACATTTTCACAGTAAACGAGGAGTCTCTGATTTAGGAGGAGGCATCTGTGCAAAATGTACAGTTTCTTGAAAGTGTGGATGTACTAATGCTGTTTAAACAAGTGGTGGGAGAATTCCTAATACAGACCATTTTTTTCCACGGGATTTGCAGTTGTTTGTGTGGCAGAAACCCAAATTACATCACGAGGGAGATACACGATAGAGCCTTACAGTGAGAAATATCAGATAATTTGATGCCTGCTCTGCAAAGAAACAGAAAGCACAACTAATAAATTCACAAATTCTACTACTTTTGGTGGAATGCTGCATAGAAATCATGTTTGCCACAGTGATCTCGCTTGTTGGGTGAGTGGGGCCTGTTCAGATAACACACATTTCAATACAGCCAGGGGGGAATTGTTTGTCTGGAATTGTTTGTCTGGGAATAACAAGGCTGCAGCTGGCACAGTGCAGGCACTGCAAGGAGCACTCCTGCCTGCTGCACACCTCATTGCTGCTGCTTGTGGAGCCAAACACTGCCAGGAATGGAGGAATCAGGCCCTAAAAGGACTTTTTTTCTATTTTCATTTGTGTTGGTTCTCACACAGCTTGAGAGGGAGACACTGGGAGGGTGCAGCTCTGGCACAAAGTGATGCAGGCTCCAGCACCTGCTGTTAAATTTCCAGTGGGATCCAGGTTAAAAATCCACAGGCTGTGGAGGTCACTGTCCTCTCAGAGCAGCAGGAGCAAATGCCACTGCAACCACTGCCAGCACAGTCCTGCTCTGAGCAAGGTGCCTGAGCTGGAGATGCTCTGTCAGATAATTCTGATTGATTTAATACAATTTAAATTTGATCATTCTGGTCACAAAAGTGCTGAACACTGTTCAGTGTACCTGGGAGGGCTGGTGGTCCCCTGGCAGAAGCAGAGCTGTACCTGGAGGAGATGGGGAGGGCTGGGTGTGATGCCCTGGGCAAGCTGGAGCTGCAGCAGTTCTGATCCAGGCAAACTGGACATGAGGAGGCAATGTCACCCCTCCTGTGACACTGCTGGAGGGGCTCCACCTCAGCAACCCTGCTGGAAATTCAGGAATAGTAGCAAAAAAAAAATCATAAAATGAACCAAGGCTGGCAGAAAAGTGCTGCAGTTGAAAGACATGAATGGTGCAGTCTTTTTAGAATCACAGACAGGAATCAAGAGGGGCTGATTAGTCGTGTCAGGACTTTCAAAAGAAGGAATTGGCTTTTTAGTAAAGAAGAAAAAACCTAGAAGAGCCAGTGCCTGGGAGCAGAAACCCAGAGTAGGAGTACTTTAATTTGAAATGAAGCACAGAGGTTTAAAGCAGTGATTACAAGTTACTGGAACATTTAGGAAAAGCAGGAGATACTCTGCTTTTGGTGTCTTCAGATCAAAACCAGGGGCCTTTCTGGAGGAGCTGCAGCCACAGGGCTGGATTCCAGCACTTGCTGCTGCTCCAGAGGTCAGATTGGTTGGGATTGCTTCTGTTCCTGATGTCCCTGACTGAATGGGAGATCAGATCTGTAGGAAGGAGCTGTGGAGCAGAGGGGATGAGAAGAGGCAAAGATGCAGCACTGCTAAACTTGGCTTTTTTGTTGGATTTATTTTCTTAATGCAGGAGAGTTCCAAATCCCTGTGAGCTGCAGGGTGGGGCCAGTTCTCCACAGTGCAAAGGTAAGGTTTCATTTTCCACCCCTCTGTGTGCACCTTCCCTGCAAGAACACATCCCAGAGCTGTCCCAAGCACAGCCTGAGCAACACTCACACACAGGACTGGGGAAAAAAAAAAGGGAGATGGGATATACTGACCCCTGCTTTAGCCAGAAAATTCCAGGATTTACCAGCTGCCATCCCCATCCTTTGAGGTGTCTGTGGAACAGGGCTGCTGGCAGGGAGGCACCAAAAGAAAATGGGGAGAAACACCAAGCCAAGCAACTAAACAAAGAAATAAATTCAGCAGCAGCAGTGTGTTCTGTGTATTTGCATTTTGATGCAATCTTTCACTAGGTGATTACATGCTGTTGCTATTTTGGTGTTTACCAGACAACCCATGACTGGGGAAGGTGGTGTCACTCCAAAAGCTGCAAATCAGGGCTGGCTCTTGTCTGGTAAAGAGGGAAGCACTTGGGGCTTGAAGAGAGTGCATCAGCTTGAGAGTCACAAGGCCATAAATTATATTATTGTTCTTGTTGTGATTAAACCTGCCAATTTCTTGCAATTCACATCTGAGATGCAGATAATTCCCTTTTTAAAAAAATAATCACTTGGCTGAGCAATCGTTCAAGGACACTGTGAGCAGGGAGGAGGTAAATTTGGGTTTTAGCAGGGTGAGGTAAATTTGGGATTTAGCAGGGTGAGGTAAATTTGGGATTTAGCAGGGTGAGTTCCTGCAAGAGGCACTAAGGAGGAATTTGCTCCATCTGCACTGGGCAGGGGGCTCAGCTGGAGTTGGGTAAAGCACTGCAAAGGTGGGAGGGTGTTTTGGCAGGGATTCTGCTCTGGGCACCATGTGGGAGAGGGTAAAAGGGGGAATGTTGTTTTTGGAGGGGGAGTTGTCTGTGAATCGTGGAATATCCTCATTTGGAAAGGATCCACGAGGGTCATCAGCCCCAGCCCTGCACAGCCCCCCCAGCAATCCCCCCTGTGCAGTGTCCAAACGCTGCTCCTGGAGCTCAGGGAGCCTTGGGGAGCCTGTTCAGTGCCCCAGCACCATTTGGGGGAAGAAACCTCCCCCAAAATCCAGCCTGAGCCCGCTGGCCCAGCCCCAGCCGCTCCCTGGGCGCTGTCCCAGGAGCACCTGCACACTGCTCTGAGCAGGATCAGGTATTTGCTGAATTCTGAAAGCTCTGCTGATGCCTGAGAGGCTGCACCAAGCTCCCTGGCCAGGGGGCAGGGCAGCAGTGCCCATCCAGCTTCCCCAAGGAGGTGCTGAGTAGGACAAGGAGGTTCACCTCACCCTCCCAATGACTGACCTGCCATACAAACAGGTCTCACTGCTTGGTTTCCAAGCAAGAATCTCCTCTAGGGTTGATATGATTTAGCTGTCTCTAAGAGCTTTTCTCTCTGACTCCTCAGGGTGACCCAGCTCAGCGAGGGCAGTTAGAGGAAGCCGCTTCCCAATTGCAGCAGATTTTCCGAATTGATATTTCCATTGCATTGAATATCCTCGGTAATGTGGAGTTGGTTTTGTTTTGCCCTTAAACCACAGGTTTCTCATTTTGGAGGACCTCCAAATGGTTGCAGGTCTTGTGAGAAGGCAGGGATGGCAAATACCCAAGCTGAAGCCTCCTTTCAGCAATTTTAACAGTACTTGGAGAGATTTATTGCCCTTTGTCCCATCCTGCCACCTGATTTATCTCAGCATATTTCAATCCAGGCTTGCTTGAAGCCTGCACTGCTGTCCTGACATCTGTAGTTGGAAATTAAGCCATCTCTGTCTTTTTTGCAACACAAGATGTCATATCCTTGTATCCTTCTTTTATTGTCTGAGCTCACAGTTTTCCTGGCAAGCTGAAAAAGCAATTGCAGGATTGCAACTCTAAGAAAAGCAGAAGGAAGATGCAATGAGCTAAGAAAAGTCCCTGCCCTATATACACCACTAGTTGCAGCACTGAAAAGCAAGTTGTTTCTGTGTGAGCCATACGTTGTGTTAGCCTGTGATCCCTCTCTGCCACGAGCCCAGAAAAATCCCTAAAATGCAGCGTTGCCGTTTTTCTTACGGGAGCTGTGGAGTGAGGGGTGGGGAGCCAGCTGGAAGTGGCCCAGAGCACTTGGCTTGAGCCAAGGAAGGCCCAGTGGCTGTGGGGGAGGTTGCTGCATTGGAGGCTGGCTTGTGGCTCTGTGCTTTTCCCTGTTTCCCGTGGTTTTAGGCTGTGTTTTCCGCAGGCATCGAGAGCATGAGGGCGGGGCACAGCCGGGTGGCCTTCACCTGCTTCAGGCTGGCCGCGGATCGGGGCTACAGCAAAGCCCAGTTCAACGTGGGGCTGTGCTACGAGCACGGCAGGGGCACGGAAAAGGACCTGGAAAAGGTATCCAGGGCCTGGGGGGTGGCTGTGGGCAGCACACATCAGGAGAGGGAGCTTTGTTCCTTGGACGTGGCTGTGAGAGCCATGGTGTGTCCTGAGCTGGAGGGAGCCCACAGGGATCACTGATGCAGCTCCTGGTGCTTCACAGCCATCCCAACAATCCCCCCTGGGAACGCTGTCCAAGCTCTCCTGGAGCTCCAGCAGCCTCGGGGCTGTGCCCATTCCCTGGGGAGCCCTGGCAGTGCCCAGGCTCTGAAGACTCAGTAGAAAGTGCTGGGAGTAATAAAAATTGCAGCTTTGCAGAGCTGCTTTCAGTGCCACCAATCCCTTCAGAGAGGTGCTGGAGATCCTTTTCCCACAGCTTCTGAGGGTTCTCCAGGTGCACAGGCTGTGCTACCAGCACCCAGCGGGGTTCCAAGGAGAAACCTGTCATGTTGCTGTATTTAAGACACCACTGCACATCCCAGGGCTTCTCACATCTCCAGTTTGGCTCCTGTAACTCCAGCCTGCCATCTAGTGCAAGCTGGCCAGCAGCTGCTGGAGCTTGGGAAGAGCTGCAAAGGTTGGTTTGAGTCATGGCTGGCCCAGGGCCACCCCCTTCAGCTCGGGGAGTTGGAGTGGAGCAGGCAGGGGGGTTCCAGGGCTCTGGGGCACTCACAATCCACTGTCTCAGCTGAGGCAGCTGATGTTCTGGTGTGGGAGGGCTCTGGGGTGGGATGCAGCTTGTGATGGGTCTAGACAGAGAGGTTAAGCTTGAAGAGAGCCATGTCATGTTGAGGGCAGGCATTACCTGGATTTCTCTCTCTCAGGCAGGTTTTTATTACTGCCAGGCAGCCAGCAGCCGTCACCCCATGGCCCAGTACCGCTACGCCAGGTACCTGCTCCAGCACGGCCCTGGCAGCCTCTGGGACAGGAATCACAAGGCTGTGGCACTCCTGGAGCAAGCAGCAGGGGCTGGCATCACAGAGGTTGGTGTCCACAGTCAGAGAAAGCAGCAGAGAGCCCTGATGGGAGCGTTGGAGCCACATCCTAGAAAGCAGCGTCTGTGGCACTGGAAGGAAAAGCTTTCCAAGGGGTTTATCCCTGCTCACAGCACGGGGGTTGCAACTGGAGGATCTTTAAGGTCCCTTCTGACCCAAAGCATTCTCTGATTCTCTGTTTCTGTTGCTGGCAGTGTCTGGGAGTCAGCCCTGCCTGCAGAAGGAGCCACTGTGCCACACTGTGGCTGTCTGTTGTTAACATTAAACCTTTGGCTTGGCACAGCTGACCTGTGCCAGAAAACACAGCTCAGTCTTCATCTCCTTTCAATTCCAAGAGTACAGGTCACTGTACTGGAGGAACTTCCAGTGCTTGAAGCAAGAACAGATCCTCATTTTGTATCTGTGACTTTCTGAGATGACTCATCTGCTCAGACCTGTGTCTCCTGCCCTCCTCACTCCAGAGATGCATTTAGGCATTGCCACCTCATCCTGGGAGTGCCAGGCTGGCAGTGCCCCTGCCTCCCAGAGCTCACTGGCCAGGGCTGCATCTGCTGGATCTTGGGATCCAGCCATTCCCTGCCTCTGACTCCCACAGGGAGTTTGAAATGATGCTCTGGGTCTCAAATGTCATTTCTTTGTGTTTACTGTGTCATGCTGATTTTTCTTAGGGCAGCCTTGCCTCTCCCAAGAGCCCCTGAACAGGCAGGGTCCTCACCACACTGCCACAGCAACCCCAGCATTTGAGGAGCTTGAAAAAATAGCAAAAAAACCCAAATAATTAAAGTCCTGGCTGATCTGGACCATGTGGTTTTGTTGCAGGCACAGGCTTATCTTGGAGTGTTCTACATGAGGGGGCTTCAGCCCCAGGAGGAGAGAGGTCTGAAGTACCTGCTGCAGGCAGCAAACAGTGGGGTAAGGAATCCTTCTGCCAGGGATGGTCCTCAGCCTGGGATCTGCAGGTGGAAGATTTTGGGGGATTTTGGGAATGGGAGCAAGTGCCAGGATTTTACTGCCCAGTGTGAAGGGACAGAGTGGAGCCTCTTGGAGAGGAGATGGGCCCTGGGCACAGACCCTACAGAGACAGCCCTGTTGGGCTGGAGCAGTTCCCACAGCACCAGTGCCTGTTTCCAGCTTCCAGAATTGCACAGGTTTCCCATCATGGAGCATCTACACCCTCTTCAGTCAAAATCTTTCACTACTGCATCACTTGGAGAACTTTGTTGTGTTTATCTCAGATCTGTTCTTCAAAATTGGCCCAATGTTTCCGTCCTTCTGTAGAGAGGATGGAAAGACTCATTTCTGGATTTATTTTTTAATTTGGGCACCTTTAACACATTTGAACACTTGAATCTCCATTCAGCCCTCCCCCATTGTTGCTGTTTCTCTTCACAGGTCATGTTAGATCCCCAAGAATCTTCTTGCTTGCACTTTCCCCGAGTGGCCCAGGCTTCTCTTTCTTGAAGGGCAGTGCCCCAGCACTCCCCTGAACCCCCACCAGCATTTAGAGGAGCAGAAGTGTGGATCCCATGTCTTGGCAGCCAGGTTTCTGCATCCCACAGTTCTGTTTCTTTCCATTGTCCCTTGTTTGCAGCTGCATTGTAATGGCCAGGGGTTTTTTTTGGTTTGTTTTTTTTTTTTCCTTGAAGAACTCGTTCATTTTAACTTCAGTTCTCACAGCTTTTGTGCAGTGGGAAATAATGAATAGCTGTTGCCTGTTCTGCTGGCTAATAGTTGTGGTTGTGGTGCCCTTTAGTGTGTCCTCTCTGAGTCATTTCTTTTGCAGGCTGCAGAGTGCTGGTTCAGTTTGTGTCTTCGTGTAGTTAAGCTGTTCTACTTTGCTTGTCAGTCTTCTGTCTATTTTTCTAATTCTCCTTTGACCATTTTAAGATGCTTGGACTAAAAGTGGACTCAGGATGGAGGTATGCCATGGATCTCACATAATGAGCTCCTCTGCTTTGTTCTGCATTCCCTTCCAATAATTCCTAGCCCTGCTTGCCCTTTGCCTGGCACTGAGCAGTGATGAGATGGTCTCAGGGAACTATCACAGTGTGAGACCCAAATTTCTTGCTTTCAGCCCTACTTTGAACTTGGCAATACTGTTTCCTTTGTGATTGTGTTGCTGACTCCTTAGTTGTGTGAGATGTGCTGTAATTAATTCTTTATAGTAGGTTTGACCATTTGGAATGGTGTGACATCATTGTAAACTTTGCCCCTTGGGTTCTCACCCTCTTCCCAGCATGGAGACGCTCTCAGGCTGCTGGGACAAGGCCTGACTTGCCCCAGCAGCTCAGACATCGCAGTGCACAGTGTTTAATTCTCAATCTGCTAAAGATCTCTCCTAAGCTTCATCCTTGGCTCCTTTTTGTCCAGCCTGGAGTCAGAGGTTTATGCTGAACATTGATTTATCCCATTAAATAGATGGTTGGCATTTACTGGTAATGCCTGAACAACACCAAAGCTGTCTGCAGGTCCTCAGGTGCACCCCTGGCATGTTTTGGTCAGAGTTCTCAGACCCCAAGCATCTTTTCCCCTCTCTGCTGCTCCGTGGATGCTCCAGGGCCTCAGCCTTGAGGGCAGGCTGATGGTGCAGGGTTCATCCCTGGCATGTACCCATTTTCCTGGGAGAAAGGTTCCATGGACAGCTTCACTTCCCATTATCCTTGAGTTGGAGTTTATGTTTAGTTGGCTGAAAGAATGCTGGGTGTGGATGAAGCAGGGACAGCACTGTTTAGTACAAATCCAAAGAAAAGGGAAACAGCACAAAAAGTCAGGGATTCAGCATTTCTCTGGCTGTTCTCTCTGCTAGAACCTGGCTGGGAACTCTGACAAGTGTTTTTCCAACACAAGAACCATCTTCTGCTTTGTTTCCCGCTTTCTGTCCTCCCTGATTTCCTAAGTGCAGCCCCAGAATATAAACCCCTATTAAAGAGTTCTGTTGGAGAACTGAGCCTGACCTCCAGATTTCCAAGAGTGTCACAGTCAGTCCTGCCATGCTAATTTGGGGATGTCCCCTCGCTGCAGTCTTGGCTCTGAGGTGTTCATGCTGTGAGAGATGGTGGTGCAGTTCTCCTGATTGAACCCTATCTCTTGTCACAGCTGAAGTGCCAATCCTTCAATGTGTTTATCTCATCTCCAAAGGACTTTATTGCTGTCATAAACTGAGACTTGCAACATTTTGCAAAGCACCCACTCACTGAATTCTTCACTTGCCTCTACCAGCTACATCCCAGACAGCAACACTTGCAATATGTTCTTTTCTCATGGCTTTATTAAAACTTGCTACTTACTTGGGGTTTTTGTTTCTTTTTCTTCCTTCTTTCCTTTTTTTTTATTTATTTTTTTTCCAAAGCCTGGTTTAGATCATGTTTCTGGCAGTCACTTTCTTCAGGTTGTGCTGCTGGCTTTGTTTCTGGAAAGGTCTGTGTGACCACGAGTCCGTGCAGTCTTGAATGTCTTCAGGAGTGTCATCCTGCTCTCTGAGCCTCTTTGCCTCCCACTGGATCTCAGAGATAAAGAGCACAGCTGACACATAAACATGTCATGGGTTTGGATTTGGCTTCACTGCAGAGCCAGCCTTTGATTTCCAGTTCATTCCCAGCAGTTAGATACATCTGAGTGGTTCAGGTGCTTTTTCTCTAGTGCATATTTGCTTCATTTACTTCATTTCTGCTGCCTGAGATTTCTTCTGGAATAGAACAAGGTGGGGCTGAGCAGGAGAGTGCTGCACTCTTGTGTTAAAGGGGAATTTCCCAACCCTTGGCAGCAAGTGCCTCTGTGCAATTTGTGATGTTTTTACAAGACTTGGGCTTGAACTCTCCTGGGGCAGTCTCAGGGCGTGCTCGGAGTTTGGGTGGGATCAGGATGTGGCGCAGTCGGGGCTGCCCAAGACACCTCAGCCCTGACCTCTGAGACAACTGGGATGCTCTGCAGAGCCAGCTGCTCCTTTGTTCTCCTGCCACAGCCCTGGGTGTTGAAGGGAAATCAGTGAATTTAATTGGAAAGGGATAGGAAGGAGCAGAGCCGGAGATTCTGCTTCTCTCCAGGGGCCTCAATTACTGAAGATCCAGACTGAGGGACAGAGCCCTAAACTTAAGAAGGTGACCAAAGATAGAGCAGTAAACTCTGAAGAAGGTGCTAAAGACTCTGTGTTTCCTTCCCTGTGCTGATTGCTGTGCCAGGATGCCCAGAGCAGGTTCCACGTGGGTGTGTGCCACGAGCAGGGCCTGGGGGTGCAGCAGAACGTGGCGGAGGCGCTGCGGCACTACCGGCAGTCAGCGGCCGCGGGGAACAGACAGGCCCAGGACAGGCTGCGGGCATGGCAGCAGGAGCTGCAAGGTACAGGGCACCAGGGGGCTGCACAGGGAGGTGACCCCATGGAAATGGGGCCTGTGGTGCCAGAGGGAGGGTGGGACAGGGCCACGGCACAAAGGGAGTTCTTTGTGCGAAGGGAAGGCACCGCTTTTCCTTCTGGGTTCTTTCCAGCCCAGCTGCAGAAGCTGTTCCCATAGTGTCATGTGTCACAGAATCATTCTGCTGTGTCCTGGGGGACACCAGGCCCAGCATCAGCAGCTGGGCCAGGGGGGGATTGTCCTGCTCTGCTCTGCACTGGGGCAGCCTCACCCCCAGTCCTGCGGGCAGCTTTGGGCACCACAGTATAAAAAAGACATGAAACCATTAGAGAGTGTCCAAAGGATGCCACGAGGATGGGGAAGGGTCTGGAGGGGAAGTCTTGTGAGGAGCAGCTGAGGGCACTTGGTTTGTTCAGCTGGAGGAGGCTGAGGGGAGAGCTCATTGTGGTTTTCAATGCCCCTCCTAAGGAGCAGCACAGGGCCAGCTCCAGTATCTGCTCCCTGTGACCCTCCTGTGAGGAGGGAGTGGCTGGAGCTGTGCCAGGGGAGGTTCAGGTTGGATTCCAGGAAAAGGTTTTTCACCCAGAGAGTGGTTGAGCAGTGGAACAAGCTCCCCAGGGCAGTGGGTACAGCCCCAAAGCTGTCTGAGTTGAAGAAGCATTTAGACAGTGGTCTCAGGGATGGGGTGGGATTGTTGGGGTGTCTGTGCAGGGCCAGGAGCTGGACTCAATTATCCTTAGGGGTCCCTTCCAGCTCAGGGTATTCTGTCATTCTCTGGTTGTATGATCAAGTCCAGCCTTTGCCAGTGTCATTAACACCTTGTTTTTCTGTACTTTCAGATGTGCACACAAAGCATCCATTCCCTTCAGGATTAAGAGCCTCCTCCTCCAGCCCCAATTTCTGGACTATTGAGCCTGTGTCTGCAGGTCAGGCAGGACAGTGTGGCCTGACCCTGCCCCACTCATGGAGCACAGGCAGGCTGCACATGATGCTGCTCAGCAGTGCAGGGTGGAGCTGTGCCCTCAGAGCCAGGACAGTGCCACTGGAGCTGCAGGGCTGGGAGCCCCAGCACTGCTGGCCCTAGAGCAGGCAGAGGGCAAGGCAGCCCTTGGTGTGGGCTGGAACCAGGCTGGCAGTGAATGGAAAGAGAAAGCTCTCTGTTCATGCAACAGGAGTGGCATTTTTAAATGCCTGGGGTTTGAGAATAAACTTTGTGATGTCTCCTACACTACCAAGTCCTCTGGTCCTCTTTCCTTGCTCACAGGGATGTTGCTTCTGCAGCTGCATTTCTGCATTAGAGCCAAGCTGGGGCTGCCCCTGGATCCTGGCAGTGCCCCAGGCCAGGCTGGACAGGGCTGGAGCACCTGGGGGACAGTGGGAGGTGTCCCTGCCATGGCTGGGGTGGAACAGGATGAGCTTTAAGGTCCTTCCAGCCCAAACCACTCTGTGGTTCTGCAGCACAGTGGTGTGATCTGGGCTTCTAATTCCTGCATGTCTTGCTCATGGTCCCCCAGGGAGGTTCACAAGCCATCATATGGGGATGTTGGCAACCAAGCCTGGGGCTGTCCTGGCCCTCAGCCTCTGAGGCAATTTTCTCTCTCTCCAAGGCAAGTCCCCACAGTGCCCCTGCTACCAGCACAGTGTGGGCTGGCTCTGTGTCACCATGCTGGCAGTTTAATCTGCTTTCAAACCTGGGCAAGCCAGAGAGTGAATTCTCATCATTAGGGCACAGTTTTGATGGGATGTGACAGATCCAGCTGTAGCAGTGAGGTGGCAGCTGTCCCCAGCCATCCTGCACCGTGTCCTGTGCCCACTCCTGCAGCCCTGGCAGGGAGCTGCTCCCACAAGCACACCTCTGTGAGACACAGCAAGCAAGGTTTGCTTCAAAATCCATCCTGCCCCTGTTTGTGAGCACGCCAGCTCGTTTGCAGCAGAGTGGATAAGGGATGCTCCCAGTGGGAAGGCGCCACTGGCAGGCAGCAGCAGCAGGCAGCTGGTGTGATAATTTCTTCCACTGGGGCAGCTGAATCCGGAAAAAGGCATTTGTTCACACCAGTTTAAACTGGTTCAAGGGCATCTGTGCAAACTGCCCAGCTTCCTGTGGCTCTGGTGCTCTGTGTAGGTCGGGCTCTGCAAAACAAAGGCAATGGCCCCGTCCTGAACTTCTCCATGCAGCAAGGGAGGGGCACAGCCAGCCCTCAACACATCTGATTGTTCTTCTGGTCTGCTCTCTCCTTCTGCTCAGACCAAACTTTCTTAGACCATTTCCTTTATGAAGCAGGATACAAGGAGCAGGAAATTCCTGGGGTGGATTTCCTATGCTGTGATAATCCAGAGCGTGCTTACGCATCGGTCATGATGGGAGAGGGGCTGAAAGCAGTTTGCAGAATCAGGAAATTGAACCAAGAGGGAGGAATTTGTCTCCTTTTAAACCTGCTTGTTATAAGGTATTTTTGTGTAAGGATTGTCCTCTAACAGGGACATCAAAGCAACTTTGCAGAGGGAGATGTGAGGCTGTGCCAGGTGTTTGTCCCACTGCCTGTGCTCCCAAGGTGCAGAGGAATCCCACAGGGCTCAGTCATGAGCCATCAAATGCCTCCCTCATGGCTTGCACAGCTGCATCTCAGATAGAATCTGGCTCTCTGACATTGTTTTGGTGCAAGAACCTGTTTTGTTTGTAAAACAAACCAGCAAGAGATTTGTGTTAGCAGAGCAGCAGCACGAGCAGGCCAGGCCAAACCCATCCGTGGATGGATGCCAGACATGGGCTCATCTGCACAAGCATTTTGGAGACTTGAAAGAAAACAGAACATTTTGGATATTAAAAAGTCCACCTGGGGAAATCACACTCTGTTGCTCTTGTCATCTAGTCCCAGGAGCAACAGAAAGGGGGAACTTCCTCATTTACTCTGCTTTGAACAATCTGTTTGTGATTGTCTGGTGCCGTGGCTCGGGTGTGTACACACCTAAAGCTGGGAGCTCTCACCTCCAGGTGCACAGGAAAGAGCAGGGGTAGTTCTGAGATGGTCCAGGAGAGCCCAGAAGCCCTTCCCTGCCATCCCCACACTGCTGCATGAGCCTGTGGGTCAGCACTGCCCTTCCCTCCTGCAGGAAGGCACAAACACCTGTCTGCTTCTTCCTTTGTCGCCATAGCTTGGTTTTTCCCACCCATGCTATTATCCCAAAACTGTCTTACAGCTCCCAGACAGACAGATCAAAGTGAAAACCCATAAAAAGGGTGAAGCTTGTGACTGAATATTTCAAAACAGTGTTCTCACACTTCCCTTTTCCCTGGTTACCTTTGGCAGACTCGAGCCATCTGGTGTCTGCTTTTGGATAAGGACTGTGCTCCAAAATCCAACAGCCTCAAAGGACAGAACAGACTAGAATGGAATTGTTAAGGTTGGAAAAGACCTCTGAGATCACCAAGTCCAACCTGTGATTGATCCCCACCTTGTCATTCAGCCCAGAGCACTGCATACCACATCCAGTCCTTCTGGAGAAGGAAGCTGTGGGCACTTGGAGCAGCCACAGGAGAGATTCCAGTGCTGATTTTGGGGGCTTTTACAAAATGCCAAGTTCCCAGTGGCAGAACCGCAGAAGCTGGAAGGACCTGTGGGAGACAACAGGCACATCTCCCCTTCTCCAGCTGCCACTTCAGGCTTTCTGCACATCTTTAATGTCAGCTACACTGCTGACAGAGAGGGTAGTGTTAGAAAAAGATTGGTTTTATTTAAATTACTGAAACCCTGGAGCCCAGCTGCAGCAGTGTCCGTGACAGGTATTTCCACAGCCTGTGATCACATCTCCCTGTGCTGTGGTTGTTCTCAGCCCCCTTGTCCTGTCCTGGGAGGAAAGGGCCCTCCTGCTGCTGGGTGGGACGGGAGGCTGGCAGAGGAGGAGGGTGAGGATGGGCAGGTGAAACAGGTGAAATCAGTCGTGGAGAAATCCCATGGGGTGAGGCAAAGGAAGAAATAAACCTGGCTAGGCATGACTCCTACAGTGCCAAGCCCACCCCAAACCTCTTTCCTGCTCTCCCCCAGCTACAGCCCCGGAGCAGCATCCCCCAGGCCGTGGCCGCGGGCCGACAGCTGCCGCAGCAGCCCCGCGCCCGTCTGGCCGTGCTCCTGCGCCTTCTGGGACAGGATCAGCTCAAACAGGGTGCTCATCTCCGACAGGAAGGTGCTGGCCAGCCTCGTCCCACTGCCACCAGCGTCAGCCCCAGAGCCTTTGCCAAAGGTCTCAAAGGTCCTGGGTTTCTCCTGCCTCGCAGCATCCTCATCCTCGGGGCAGCGCGGCGAGTCGGGGGAGAAGACGTTGTCCTTGTAGCTGCTGGTGAGGGGCAGCGACAGCCGGGCCACCCACGCTGGGTCTGCAGCTGTCAGCCTCCTGAGGGCCAGCTCTGGGGAGGGACAGCACAGAACAGGGGGGAAATCAATTAATAAAAATATTGATAAGTGAAAATATCTAAAATCGGCCGAGAGGAACGAGTGTAAACGCATCACCGGCAACGCCGTGCAAAGCAGCAGCTAAAAAAAGCCAAACAAACTAGAACTGGTTTGAAACTATTGGGGGTTTTGTTTTGTTTTTAATATAATAACCATTAGAATCGCTGTGCATTCTCATTTGTTGCAGTCTCAATTGGCACTTCACTAAATTGTTAGCAAAGCCTGAGAGAGGGAGGCTTTAGGACTGGCCGAAGGGGAGCAGACAATGAAAAGCTTTCCAGGGGGAAGTGTTGGACACAAAGATAGTGGACTTCCCTTCAGGGTCACTCCAGGGTGGGAATTTGCTGCTAAGGAGGCAGATTGAGACCGAAAAGAAATGAGTTCTTGTGAAAACAATAATAGCAGAATGAAATTGTGGATTATAAAATGCACAGCTGGATGGTTGGAGTCTGGGACCGAACAATTGAGCTCTAAAGTAGTTGTTCCTCGATTGGAAACAGCTGAGGAGCAGGGGGAGCCTGGGCTGGGGGCTGGGGCACGCTCGTTAGTGCACCACTAATTTGATTGTGGCCCAAAATGGGCAACTGGAATCGCACAGAGGATTGGTCAGGGCATTCCCTGCTGGCAGGGAGGCACAGCCAGCGTGGATTGTTACTGGCTCTGATTAGGGGAATTACACACAAATCTGATTATCCATCTGTGGGAGAGGGAGCTGAAACGACACCGGCAGGGAAAACTGGGGAGATGAAACCAGGAATGATCCAGGCTGACACAATGGAGACCCCAAGAGCCAGGGGTTGCTGCTCCTGAGGAAGCAAGGAGCTCTCCAGGGATCTGACTGCAACCTGTCGTTTTGCTGAGGAGATAAGCGCCAGCAGAGGAAATCTTTATGCTTAAAATAGCGTTGGCAAGAGAAGAAGTGATTATAGCTGTCCATGAATAAACATCTCCTGGAAAATAAAGGAAGGACCCCGTAGCAGGGAGAGCCTGGAATAGCTTCCCCGTCAGACAGCAGGAAGGGGAACAGGGATTCTTGTTTTTTGAGGTGGCTGGTAAACAAGAGTCCGTGCTGTGGTGCACAGAGGCTGCATTCCAGCCCCTCATTGTTCCTTCCCAAAGCACATCCCAGAACCTCAGGGGGGTTCAGAGCAACCGCCTGGTTTAGGAAAGGTCTTGGGAGCAGCAAAACCTCGCTGGTAACAAAGCCCAGCAGTCCCAGGCTGGCAAGGGCTGGTGTCACTGTGGTAATAATTGTGTGGTGCTGATTAAAAAGTGGCATCTGAAAGGAGGGTCTCCATTCCAGTGCTCTTATCCTGCAGGTTCCAGAGGGTGATGAGCACCCTGCCACAGCTGGGACCTGCCTGGGGTCTGCAGCCAGTGGCTGACACAAGGCTCCTTCCTCAGCCTGCAATCTCTCCTTGTTCTCCAGAGAACCCCCTGGGATGGGCTGGGGGTGAGAGCTGGGACTCCAGCCTGGCAAGGAGAGAAGGGCAGCTACATCCCTTAGATTTTTGTTTCAGCTGGAGCCCAAAATTCCTTGTGTGTTGCTTCACGTGCAGGGTTTCTTTCTGCATTCTCGGTATTTGAGTCGCAGTGCCCGTTCCTGGAGACATCACCCCAGTGTTCTGCAGGTTTTGCTGTAAAACATGCAGTTTTCTCCTCCTCAGTCTGCAAGAAGCCACTTCATTCCCTGAATATTTGGCTGCTCAGCTCTGGAGCAGGGCTCAAGCGGTCTGCTCTCTGCAGGGAGAGCTGGGCTGACGGTCCCGTGGCCATGAAAACCTCATAATTAGGGATGTTTAATTTGACCAATAACTCTTTACTGCCTTGTTTTAATGGTGTTTGGGGAGCAGGGGTTGTTTTTATCATCCATAAAGTTCTATCTCTCATCTGCTGCTGGGAGTGCTGTGCTGGGGGATCAGAGCTAACAGACGGTGCTGGGAGTTCATCCCGCAGCATCAACAATCCCTGAGCTGCCTGGGATTGCAGTCCCCCCGCTGGGAACGGCACAAAGGCCCAGCCAAGCCTCAGCCAGCTGTTAGGATGCTCCTGAGCACCAGCAGTGCTTCCTTCCTCCCTCTCAGGATGCAAGTCCACAGCTCTGTTTGTGTTTGGGAGAGGAGGAAGGAGCCCGGCAGCTCCGGCGGCTGCGCTCGGCCGCCTTTGAGGGAAGGTCTGAGCTCCTGGGGA